>NC_066518.1:23046878-23196878 GCF_024679095.1 Eriocheir sinensis
TGTTTCCTTTTTTTTTGCCCTTGAACTGATTCCTCTACTGTATAAAAAAAAATCAGGTCCATAATCTTTGCAGGAATACCACGGATCAGCAGAATATCCCAGAGTACCTGACGATGCACTGAGTCAAAAGCCTTCTAGAGACTAACATAGATTGCTAGCAGCCCCTGTCGAAACTCACTTCGGCGTTCCACGAGGATGATCCGGTCAATTACTGGCTTGACGGGTGTTAACCCGGATTGCTCATGTTTTTGAAACTTCAGCAGATGAAGTTGAATTCGCATCAGCAGTAGATGAGCAAGCACCTTGCCCGGCACACTGAGCAGTAAAATACAACGGTAATAGTTGCAGTCCTGTCAGTTCCCTTACCATATCCAGATAGGGACAACCAACCCCCTTTTCCAGTCAAAAGGAATCCACCGGACTGTCACACGGCAGACAGCACCGCGTGCAACCTACAGACCATTGCTTCACCCCCAGTTTTCAACATCTCTGTACTGGTATTAAAGATCCCAGCTTTTTTTCCACCCTCCAGCTTCCACGCAACCTCTTTCACTTCCGCGAGAGGGTGAAGTTTCGTATATAGGTATATCAGCAACCGCCATCTGCAACTCAGCAACAGGGAGCTGTACGCTTGGGGGCTCTGCTATGTACAACCACCCAAAGTACTCGATCTAACGAGCCCTGTACCCACCCACATCTAATACTATCTGCCCATCAGTCATTCAGATAGTACTCATCTTATTTTTTTATTCTTTTTTTTTTACAGCAAAGGGGACAGTTCAAGGGCGTAAAGAAAAAAAAATACCGCTACTTACTGTTCCTGAATAGAGGTCAAAGGAGTGTCCAAAAAGAGAGGTCAATGTCGGGAGGAGAGGTGTCCTGATACCCTCCTCTTGAAAGAGTTCAAGTCGTAGGCAAGAGGAAATACAGATGAAGGAAGATTGTCCTAGAGTTTACGAGCGTGAGGGATGAAAGAGTGAAGATGCTGGTTGACTCTTGCATAAGGGGTTTGGACAGTATAGGGATGAGCATGAATAGAAAGTCGTGTGCAACGGGCCCATGGGAGGGGGGGAGGAATGCAGTTAGCAAGTTCAGAAGAGCAGTCAGCATGAAAATATCGGTAGAAGATAGAAAGAGAGGCAACATGGCGGCGGAATTTAAGAGGTAGAAGACTATCAGTATGAGGAGGAGAGATGCTGATACGAAAAGCCTTGGACTCCACTCTGTCAAAGAGAGCTGTGTAAGTGGAGCCCCCCCACACATGAGATGCATACTCCATACGAGGGTGGACAAGGCCCCTGTAAATGGATAGCAACTGTGCAGGGGAGAAGAACTGGCGGAGGCGGTACAGAACACCCAGCCTCGAGGAAGCTGATTTAGTAAGAGATGATATATGAAATTTCCAGTTGAGATTTTGAGTTAAGGATAGACCGAGGATGTTTTGTGTTGAAGAACGTGATAGCTGAGTGTTGTCAAAGAATAGGGGATAGTTGTTTGGAAGATTGTGTCGAATGGATAGGTGGATAAACTGTGTTTTTGAGGCGTTGAAGGACACCAGGTTCCTTTTGACCCAATCGGAAATAATAGTAAGGTCTGAGGCTAAGCGTTCTGTTGCCTCCAGCCTTGAATCGTTAAGTTCATGTAGGGTGGGTCTTCTTTTAAAAGAAGTTGAGTAATGTAGAGTGGAGTCATCGGCGTACGAATGGATATGACAGTTCGTTTTGGAAAGAAGATCATCAATGAACAACAGAAAGAGAGTGGGAGATAGGACAGAACCCTGTGGGACACCACTGTTAATAGGTTTAGGGGAAGAACAGTGACCGTCTACCACAGCAGAAATAGAACGGTCAGAAAGGAAACTGGAGATAAAGGTACAAAGAGAAGGATAGAAACCGTAGGAGGGCAGTTTGGAAGGCAAAGATTTGTGCTAGACCCTATCAAAAGCTTTTGATATGTCCAGCGCAATAGCAAAGGTTTCACCGTAACGGCTAAGAGAGGATGACCAAGAGTCAGTTAGGAAGGCAAGGAGATCACCAGTAGAACGCTCCTTGCGGAACCCATACTGCCGATCAGATAGAAAGTCAGAAGTGGAAAGGTGCTTTTGAATCTTCCGGTTAAGGATTGATTCAAAAGCTTTAGATAGACAAGAAAGTACAGCTATCGGACGGGAGTTTGAGGGATTGGAACGGTCACCCTTCTTAGGCACAGGCTGTATGAAAGCATACTTCCAGCAGGAAGGAAAGGTAGATGTTGACAAGCAAAGGCGAAAGAGTTTGACCAGGCAGGGAGACAGCACGGAGGCACAGTTTTTAAGGACAATAGGAGGCACTCCATCAGGTCCATAAGACTTCTGAGGATTGAGGCCAGAGAGGGTATAGAAAACATCATTTTGAAGAATCTTTATAACAGGCATAAAAGAGTCAAAGGGGAGATGAGTAGGAGGAATATGCCCAGAATCGTCCAGAGTTATGATTTTATAAAAGATTTGAGAGAAGAGTTCAGGCTTAGAGATAGATGAGATGGCAGTGTTGCCGTCAGGACTGAGGAGTGGAGGGAAAGATGAAGAAGTGAAGTTGGAGGAGATGTTTTTGGCTAGATGCCAGAAGTCACGGGAAGAGTTAGGGAAAGCAAGGTTTTGGCATTTTTTATTGATGAAAGAGTTTTTGGTTGGTCGGAGAATAGATCTGGCACGATTTCGGGCAGAAATGTAAAGTTCATGGTTAGCATTAGTTCGAAGGCTCTGGTACCTTTTGTGAGCTGCCTCTCTATCATTGACAGCACAAGAACAGGCGTCATTAAACCAAGGCTTTTTTTAGCGTGAGGATTAGAGAAAGTACGTGGAATGTATGCCTCCATTCTAGAGACAATCACCTCTGAGATGCGATGAGCACACAGAGAGGGGTCTCGCTCCTGAGAGCAATAATCATTCCACGGGAAATTGGAAAAGTACATCCTCAGGTAGTCCCACCGAGCTGAAGCAAAATGCCAGAAGCATCGCCTTTTCGGTGGGTCCAGAGGGTGTACAGGAGAGATAGGACAGGATACAGAAATAAGGTTGTGATCGGAGGAGCCCAACGGAGAGAACAGTTTGAGAGAGTAAGCAGAAGGGTTTGAGGTATGGAAGAGGTCTAGAATGTTGGGCCTGTCTCCAAGACGGTCGGGAATACGTGTAGGGTGCTGGACCAACTGCTCTAGATCTTTGAGGATAGCAAAGTTGTAGGCTTGTTCACCAGGCTGGTCAGTGAAAGAGGATGAAAGCCAAAGTTGGTGGTGAACATTAAAATCTCCTAGGATGGAGATATCAGCGAAGGGAGAGTGGGTTAATATGTGCTCCACTTTAGAGTTCAGGTAGTCAAAAAAATTTACATAGTTAGTAGAGTTAGGTGAGAGATAAACATCACAGATGTATTTAGTAATAGAATGACAATAAAGTCTTAGCCATATGGTGGAAAATTCTGAAGAATCAAGATTGTGGGCACGAGAGCAAGTGATGTCGTTGCTCACGTAGGCGCAACATCCAGCTTTGGATTGAAATTTAGGATAGAGATAGTAGGAGTGTCAAGGTTCCAAAGTTGGGTGCTACAATCGGAAGGGATAACAATAAACAAGGCAAATGGTTAGACACCAGTTTACTTTAAATAAAGTAGGAACCCCAAAACAGCCTCACAAAACATTGAAGTCTCCAACACGAAGGCTTCAGCACGCCGGACTCAGCAATGCCCCTTTGCACGGCTTCTTCCTCTTCTGGGCGTCTCGTCCTCTGAGTGGCAATGACGAGGCAGCACAGCTTCGTCCTTGAAGTGGTGTAGACTTGGTAGACGAGGGAGGCGCAGGAGGATAAGGGGCGTCAGGTTCACGGCAGTAACGGGAGTCCAAGGCGTGGAGAGGGGAGAGGTGAGGCACCCAGAACGAGCCCACTGTTCTGAGTTAACCCGAGTGAGAGCAGGGTTTGGAACCGGAGTAGAATCAAGTGTTCAGAGCGAGGCCCGGCCGCTGTCTGACGAGGACGCCCACCAAGTCGTCTCCCACAGTGGGTTGAGAAGCCTCAGTGGTTCAGTCGACCGAGGCGTCGAACGGCGTCAGGCGAACGAGCAGCGGGAGTGTAGCAGATGGTTCGCTGCGCCTCGGTAGTTAAACGGCTTCGAACGGCAAGATGCGGGCGGGCGGCAGGAGTGCCCCGGTCGTTCGCCTGCTAAGTTGGTAGTTGCCCTCACACAGGCCCCCATACAAGAATCTAATCCAGGTAGATTCCACAAACAACTACCAAATGGAAAAGAAAAGACGGAAAACCTCGGGACACTTTTGTTACTAAGGGAAAAGCCTACCTGATAGGATGGTTTAGCAGGTTCGACATCTTTGAAGGCGCGGGGATTCTTCGGGCAGCGCGGACGTAGATGGCCTTCCTCCCCGCATTGGGGACACCTCAGGGTTGCTGTACTAGGCTGGGCAGAGGTCTTGGCGGAGGCACCCGGAGATGACTCTGAAGATTTCATGGGCGAAGTAGCCTTACAGGGGTCTCGGGAATTACGAGAGGAAGCTTTAGAGTAGGCGTTGCGGGCAGACGACCAGTCGTCGGCAAGTCTCACTGCGCCGGGAAGATGTTTCGGCCGCCGCTCCTTGATGAAGATTCTCAAATCTGGGGTAAGATTAGTTAGAAATTGATCCAGGAGCATAAACTTTCGGAGCTCTTCATAAGTGCAGGGGACGTCAGAGGCTTCCAACCACGCCTGGAACAACCGAGTCAGGTGGATGGAGAACTGCTGGTACTTTTCCCCAACTCTAATCCTGGCGTGACGGAATTCTTGACGATAGTTGTCCGCCGTCTTACTGAACCCCGTGAGGAGAGCTTTCTTCAAAAGAGCGTAATCTTCGGTCATGTCAGGTGACAGGGAAGTATACAGTTCAGTGGCCTTACCCGTGAGGAGACAATCCAACCTCGCAGCGTAGCTATCCTTGTCGATCAGCAGAAGTTCAGCCACCCTTTCAAAGCGGACGAGGTAGTTGTTGATGTCCTCTCCCTCTTGGTAGGTGGGCAATTTCGGTCCTCTCACGTTCTTGCAGAAAGGAAAAGCCGTTTTCCCCTGGGCGACGACAAGGGCGAGTTCTATTTCTTTTTCTACTTGCATCTTGGCAAGTTGGAACTCTCTCTCGGCAGCCTGCTCTTCTTTCTCCCTCCCGGCCAGGAGACGCTTTTCCTCTCTCTCGGCAAAGAGGCGCTTTTCCTCTCTCTCGGCAGCTCGCTCCTCCCTCTCGATGGCTTGCTGCTGTACAACGTAGCGGCCGAGATCCTCACCCTCCAGCCCCAAGGCTACAGCCTGAGCCTTAAACACCTCATATGGACAACAAGCAAAAAAATATAAACCCAACAGACAATGACACCAATAAGACCCAATAAAGAACAACAAAGAAAAATATGAATTAGAATCATGAAACCAGACAAAGAACAAAACCCAACAACAAAACAAGACCAAAAAAATGCAACATAGAACCAAAACAAACGTGAAGAACCAAAACACAAAAGGAAACAAGGAAGAAAAATTAGCAAAAAAAACCTGCAAAAAGGGTAATAAGGGGCGTAGAAGCCCACCCAACACTCAGCGAGTGATTGGGGTAAACAGGGTCAGCATAAGGACTGAAAAAGTACTATGGCAGCACCAACAAATTCCACCATGGGCATACAATAGCCACAGAAGAACGGTGAAGGATTAAACACTCACTTCCGAGCCTCAGACAGCAAGTGGCGCGCAAAGGCGACTTAACAGGCCAACCCTTCCGATTAGCAGTTGACCCAATCCTGGCGAGGTCGCCACATGTCAAGGTTCCAGAGTTGGGTGCTGCAATCGGAAGGGATAACAATAAACAAGACAAATGGTTGGACACCAGTTTACTTTAAATAAAGTAGGAACCCCAAAACAGCCTCACAAAACA
This sequence comes from Eriocheir sinensis, assembly GCF_024679095.1. Lineage (NCBI taxonomy): Eukaryota > Metazoa > Arthropoda > Malacostraca > Decapoda > Varunidae > Eriocheir > Eriocheir sinensis. The sequence goes on from NC_066518.1 coordinate 23,052,807, forward strand.
ATGAAGTCTCCAATACGAAGGCTTCAGCACGCCGGACTCAGAAATGCCCCATTGCACGGCTTCTTCCTCTTCTGGGCGTCTCATTCTCTGAGTGGAAATGACGAGGCAGCACAGCTTCGTCCTTGAAGTGGTGTAGACGTGGTAGACGAGGGAGACACAGGAGGAGAAGGGGCGTCAGGTTCGCGGGAGTCCAAGGCGTGGAGAGGGGAGAGGTAAGGCACACAGAACGAGCCCACGGTTCTGAGTTAACCCGAGTGAGAGCAGGGCTTGGAGCCGGAGTAGAATCAAGTGTTCAGAGCGAGGCCCGGCCGCTGTCTGACGAGAAAGGCGCAGGCACCCACCAAGTCGCCTCCCACAGCGGGTTGAGAAGCTTCGGTGGTTCAGTCGACCGAGGCGTCGAACGGCGTCAGGCGAACGAACAGCGGGAGTGTAGCAGATGGTTCGCTGCGCCTCGGTAGTTGAACGGCTTCGAACGGCAAGATGCGGGCGGTCGGCAGGAGTGCCCCCGGTCGTTCCTCTGCTAAGTTGGTAGTTGTCCTCACAAGGAGGGAACAGAGTAGAGATTGCTGTCAGTGGCCTCAGAAACCTGAGTTTCGGTGAGGAAGAGAAGGTGAGGTTTAGAGGAAGAGAGATGGTGTTCCACAGAATGATAATTAAAACGAAGACAGCGAATGTTGCAGAAATTGAGAAGAAAGAGGTTCGAAGAGTTATCAAGACACCTCTCGGGTCGGCAGCCAGAAAGGGGAGTCCTCCTGGGGGAATTTGTGGTCTCCCCCCCCTAGGCGGGGACTCCGAGGCAAGGTGAAGGTGCACCATTTTGAAATTTGAATTTTGGGAAGAAGTGTGTATGTTGTGTGAATGTAGTGTGGTGTAGATAGAGAGATGATCTGTCTTTAGAGAGCATGCTGAACTACTCTCCGGTGTTGGTGAGACAACAGGGAAACGGTTAGTGAGGACATGGAAAGGGTCTTTGGAGTGCTTCAGTTCCCTTCTCACCTCCCATATATACCTCACTGGGAGTGGCTTTCGCCCGTTCGGTAGGTGTCTTCCTACCTACTCCAGCCTTCTGGTATATGGATTTGGAGCGGAGCTTCTTCGGAACTCAAAAGGAAGGTCTATGGGCCCCGCCTGTGAGATGGACCATAAATTCTGGCTGCCGACCTGAGAGGTGTCTTGTTAACTCCTCGAACCTCTTTCTTATCAATTTTTGCAACATTCGCGGTCTTCGTTCTAATTTTCATTCTGTGGAACACCATCTTTCCTCCTCTAAACCTCACCTTCTCTTCCTCACCGAAACACAGGTTTCTGAGGCCACTGACAGCAATCTCTACTATGTTCCCTCCTACTATCTCTATCTTAAATTTCAATCCAAAGATGGATGTTGCGCCTACGTGCGCAACGACATAACTTGCTCTCGTGCCCACGACCTTGACTCTTCAGACTTTTCTACCATCTGGGTAAGACTTCATTGTCATTCTATTACTAAATACAGACATCTGTGCTGTTTATCTCACTTAACTCTACTAACTATGTAAAATTATTTGACTACTTGAACTCTAAAGTGGAGCACATCTTGACCCACTCTCCCTTCGCCGAAATCTCCATCTTGGGAGATTTCAATGTTCACCACCAGCTTTGCCTTTCATCCTCTTTCACTGACCAGCCTGGTAAACAAGCCTACAACTTTACTCTCCTCAACGACCTAGAGCAGTTGGTTCAGCACCCTACACGTATTCCCAACCGTCTTGGAGACAGACCCAACATACTAGACTTACCTCTAACCCTTCTGTTTATTCTGTCAAACTGTTTTCTCCGTTGGGCTCCTCCGATCACAATCGTATTTCTGCATCCTGTCACATCGCACCTGTACACCCTCTGGATCCACCGAAGAGGCGATGCTCAGAAGGAGTGGACTTTGCAGAGATCAGAAGAAGTGAACTGTTGACGCTTCTGGTACCAGAGCCATGGGGGGGCAACACATGACTCGTAGCCATCTCTCTCTGTGCCAGTAATTGCATTGAAGTCGCCCAGGACAATGAATGTGTCGCGTACGGGACACTGGCCAAGTACACAGTCGAGCTTGGCGGAGAACACGTCTTTCTCCTCAAGTCGCATATCTCGGTAGGGGGGCACACTGCAAAAAGAGATATGAAGCCCAAAGTGTGCTTCAATCTCATGAGCATTATATGCTCATCAAACGGAGTAACCCCGATGACAGAGGACTGCAGTTGGCTAGAAATGGCTGTAGCTACTCTCTTGCACTAGCTAGCTAGCTACTCTCTTCTCTGGCCTGACCAGTAGTAGGTGCTACCCTCACTACTGATTCCTCAGAGAGCCCCACCACTTTCCACTCTCATCCTCCTGAGCTCAACTGACATATAGGTTATTCGCTGATCATTCTAGATGGTCTGGACGTTTCAGGCACCCACACGGAGAGGCCTCCGGTGATTAACCAGAAATATTTTTTTTTTTATTAGTCAAGAAAGCAGCTCAGGTTTAAAAAAATAATTGACAACAACAATAAAATGAATTAGAGAAGATTGGCCAAAAGAGAGTAAATTTCGGGTGGAAAAATGTCTTGATTTTCCTCTCTTGACAGAGTCACATCGTAGGCAAAAGGAAATGCTGACGGAGGAAAGCTATTCCAGAGTTTATTAGTGAAAGTATGAAAACAAAAGTAAGATGGAAGGTAACTCTTGCATGAGATATTTAGACATTATAGGGATGAGCTAGAGTAGGAAGTCGTGTGCAGCGGGATCGTAGGAGGGGTGGAGGCATGTAGTTAGTTCAAGAGGAACAATCAGCATAAAAAATATCGATAAATGATAGACAGAGAGGACACTGCAGCAGAATTTAATGGGCATAAGACTGCCAGTAAGGATAGGGAAATTGACGAGACGAAGAGTCTTTGACTCCGTCCAAAGGGTTGTGTGTGTGGAGTCTCCCCAAAACACGAAATACAAGCTCTTTATCAGGAAAAACATGGCCCTGGTGTATAAAGTAAGGTAAAGTTGGGTGCATACGCTATAGCTGAGCGTGGCTGCGGTGCTCATCTCCGTTCCGTTGGCTCTTTGACCCTGTGGTAGGTAAGAATCAGTTACCCCGGGATACGGGCCAATGTGAAATCCGGGATTACCACAGTTTATCTTCCCCAGGTTTCCCCAGGTACCCGGAAAGGGAGGATGAACAGCTGGGTGAACTGAACGCCGACTGCCCGCGGAGTAGTAGCCAGGCACGCTGAACACTAGACCATGGAGGCAACATCATTCTGAGAGGGGGGCAGAACTGTTTGAGACGATATAGAACATTCAACCTTAAGGAAGCGGATTTAGTAAAAGAGGAAAAATGAGGTTCCCAGTTAACATTTTAAGTAAAGGATTGACCGAAGATGTTTAGTATATAAGACGGTGACAACTGAGTGTAATCGATGAATAGGGGTTGGTGTTTGCAAGATTGTTGCTAGTTGATAGGTGGAAAAATTGAGTTGATCAGGTATTGCAGGAGACTAAATTCCTTCTGTCTCAATCGGAAATGATAGTGAGGTCTGAAGTTAAGCGTTCTGCAGCCTCCAGCACGCTGGTCAAAAATAAAGTTAAAGTATGAGATCGGGATCGTTGCGTAAACCTTGACCCTGATCTAGTACTACTGGGGGGGGGGGGGGGGGAGGCGGTCGAGGGGTTCCTTGATGTCTAATTAGGTAAGCCTGTTGTCAATAACAGTTGCAGGGCAAAACCAATGGGTGCCCTTCATCTTGAAGGATGGAGGGTCCCCTAGCGCCTCTTTTTGTTTGGAGGTGGCCGGGGTGGGCCGGGTAGCGGGGTCCGCCCACAAAACCAGACCCATAATTAACCTTCGGAAGGCGCTGTTAATTATGAGCTAAAGGTGACTATAGTGGAACTCTGAGACGAGACCTGGCACTGGCGAAATAAGTAATAATGGGTACACCTACTACTGGTCCAGCATGTTAACTGCAGGCATCTCCAGCACCCTAGCCAATTGTGAGTGGAGTTATTCTGGTTGATGATTGTATAATGCTAGTAAGGCAGCCTACCCTGGGCTTCATGTATCTTGTTGCAATGTACACGCCTGGTGGCCGAGTGGTCAATGTGTAGGCGTGGTGAGCCCGAGGACTTAGATTCGAGTCCCACCGATGCAAGCTGATTATTTTTAATCATAACCGAACGGAGGAAGATTATCCCTAATACGACTCATATTTTCAATCAACCCTAACTTCAGCGACTTCGGTCAAGAGGAGTACCAGGGGGCAACATGGGCCAAACCGGAGTTATACATCACGCCAGCCACTATAAATATAAATCGGCTGCGCCCCTACCGGGTTGGGGGCAAGGGTTGGGGTCGTCCAACGGCCTCTCTGTTAAGCCTACCGCCGCTGTAGGCACCATCAAATAATATAAAAAAATACTTGAATCCGTATTAGACCAGTGAACCCCAAGAGATAGTCACTGTCTTTTGCGACTTCAACGCTGCTATTAGCACTGACAGAGTTGGCATTGCGTTATGTGAGGGTTCGGTCGGTTCTGGCATCAGGAACACCTTCAGCTTTCTCCACCTTCAATTCTTCAGTCTACCCTTTGACTCACCACGTTCTCTTTCTTTTCTCTCACTCTCATCACCCACTATTCCATTTCTTACATCAACACATTTCCAAAAACATTTCCTTCTATCGCTATGGGTCACTACATCCTAACACCTATACTTCATCATCACTTATATTATAACAAGCTATCCTATGTACATAATAACACCAAATCGTTGGCACTATAAATATTACTGTATATACACTTTAGTACATATTCATTCGCCATTCATAAAAAATGTATACGAGTATTCTCACAAATAAACTTCCTCCACAATGGAATCACCAACAGGCTACAAGTTTTTCCTTAAACCTAGAGACAGCTTAGCGGAACCATACGGCCCAATTATAGCAATTGGGTATCCGTCTCGAAAGCACACAAGCAGCAATGCTTGGGCTTTCATGTAGCGGTCCAGGCAACCGCTACAGTAATATCCAAGTTGAGTTGAGAATTGCATGTTTTTTTTTTTTTTTTTTTTTTTTGGTACGAGAGACCAGGGCTGCACCACTGGACTTAATATAACAAAACTGGAGGGGTAGACTAAACAGACTCAGCACATGCTTGTAAGCACCCGTTTAAATATCATCCAAAACACCAGGGTCTTCCGCAGTGCAGAGTTATTTGCAACTGATCATAGGCTTGTTGTTGCAACACTCAAGCTTCATATCAAGTTAAGAAGAATTTCGAAATCCTGAGAAACTGAAAGACTTGACATGTTCTCATCAGTGTGCATTGACAGTCTGAAATCAGCTCAGTATGCTCAGCATACCTATGGACCATGTAAAACTTTGGGATACCTTAAAGCTCAAAATGAGAGTATTGGAGAGCACACTTGATCAAGGATTGATATGCCTCGGAGGAGCCTCTCGAGGGTATCGAAAAAGTTGTGCTGGCAGGCTTGCTTAGATTATTGAGCTATGTTGCACAGGAGTAAAGCTCATATCAGAATCCTGCTGAGGAGCCATTTCGATGCAAATGACCTCCGACTCGTACCAGGTTCCGAAGAAGCATCGCTCCAAGCCTCCCTCTTAGGTTAGCAATTTTCGAACAGCAGATTATTGCCTCGTAACAGAAAAATAAGGAGAACACTTGTTTAGATGAGTAATCTGAGCAGCTATATATGTAACCCAGTGGGCAGTGCTCATCAGCTGTTCAGATAGTAGTCATCTGAGATGTGGATTTTGAGCGGAGCCTAGCTCTTCAGAGCTCGTAAGGCTTGGGGTTGTTTGCATTTAGGCAACACTCATCATCCATTGCAAGACATCTGACATACCTGAAATGCATAATGTACGTATATGTTTCAGCTGCTGCTGAGACAGCATTACGTCACGAGGCAAGTATATCACCAACAAACTCAGCACGACTGACGAGATGATCGTAGGCCTGTGAACTCCCATACAGCTCCGAGATGGGTGCCGAACAAAAGATATAGGAGCAGTGCTTGGCGGGCGTTTTTCTTCATATGCTTTTGCTGAGCTGCTCCCTTTACTGTAAAAAAATATATATATTCCTTCTCCACCTCTTCATTCTCCTTTCCTCTCATCACATATGTTCTCTTTTCCTTTCTCCTTCTATTTTTGTTCTCTCATTCCTCTTATTTCTTTTTTTTCTCTTCTGATTTCCTATCATCCCCACTTCTTCCTCTGTCCTTCCTCTCTTCATGTCCCTCTTCCCCTACTCTCTTACTCCATCCTTTCGTCTCCCTTTATCTCCCCTCCTTTATAATTATATCTTCCCTCTTCTTCTCTATGCTCATCTTGGCCCTCCTTTCCTTTGCCTCTTCGTCATCTTTTATCCCCTGCCCTTTGTTTTTTTTTCTTCCTTTTACTTAATATCTTCATTATTTCCTTATACGTTCCCTTTCTCCCTTCTGTATTTTTTTGTCCTTATACTCATTACCTCTCCCTTCCCTCCCTTACCTTACTGTATTATTTAATCATTCCTAAGATCCTCTGTCAACGCATCTCATACCACGCAGCACTTATCTCACCCGTTCTCTTCTTTCATTTGCTATCCAACGAGGCATCCACCCCCACACGAGGTACATTGTTTTCTTTCATCTCCTCTTCTACAAAACTGCCATCCTTACTCCATGTACTAAATGTCTTTGATTCTCATATTAATCAGGATTAGAAAGATTGGACTGTAAAATATATTTTAAGTAAAATCAAGGAATCATTCATTCAATCACCTTTTAATTCTTTGTAAAATATAAAGTGGAAAAAGATACAACTGTTCTTGATAATTTTCCTGCCAAAGGAAAGTAACAGTTTAAATGATATGACGAAGCAAAAATATTTCTACTCCTTATTCAGTATTAGGGAAAAATGGTGTACTTAACCTTACATCTGTATATCTTGGAGGTATAAAAAAAAAAGAATATGACTGAACATCATTTGTCTCAGACATGGACAACAAGAAAAAAGTATCAGAAACGATAACATCATGCTAACTTCCTATCATGGTTTAATCAAAAACTTTTTTTTTCAAAACATCAAACTAACTCGCTATCTTTCAGTGATTGAGGTACAAAATAATCGCCGTTATGAAGCACCCCATGAAAACAATGGTCTAATCAGGAAATTGAAATCATTCATAAAGAAGTAAAGGCCAATAGGTAATCACGCGATGGTTTCACGTTGCACAATATTTTTTTTTCATGATTTGTAGATGAAAGGAAACTATCGTGAAAGCTAATAATTTATTGCTTTACACATTAATAAAACCTTAGGGAAATGAACATTCTCTCTCTCTCTCTCTCTCTCTCTCTCTCTCTCTCTCTCTCTCTCTCTCTCTCTCTCTCTCTCTGTTATTATGTGTGTGTGTGTGTGTGCTCGGGCTTGTGTGTGTGTGTGTGTGTGTGTGTGTGTGTGTGTAAGAGAGAGAGAGAGAGAGAGAGAGAGAGAGAGAATGATGGTTTCTTAATGATCTGCCTTCTCGTGTATCTCTTTTCTTGTTAGTGGACAGATGAAACCTTATTTTCTACGTTCTCCTCCTCCTACTACTACTAGTCCTACTGCTCCTCCTCCTCCTCCTCCTCTTCTTTTTCCTCCCTATCCTCCTCCTCCTTCTCCTCCCGTGTGTGTGTGTGTGTGTGTGTGTGTGCATATGAGTCATTCGCATATACAAAGAAAAATCACGTAACATCATCATGTCTGGGATTCACCCTAAAATAAACGCGCTCCCCAGTTTTTATAACAACGCATTCAGCGTCAACACTAGTTTATTAGAAAAGCTTTGCGTCGACGAAGGCGTAGCTTTCGTTAATGCTTGGGATCTCTTAATTGAGCGCCCGTACCTATTCCGTGAGGAGGGCCTCCATTTGAGTGAAATGGGATCAGCGCGACGTATAAGTCTGTTGAACGAGGCAACGGCCAGTTACTTGAAAAAAAAAAAAAAAAACCGGCATGCGAGGGAGGGGGACCGTCAGCAAGTCATACCGAAGCGACAACGGGACACATAAGAACAAATGCACCTAGAAACATGTCCAGTAGGCGAAGCACAGTTGTTCGAGGCGAAAACAGGAGGCATATCTCTGTCCTGTACACGAACGCGCGTAGGTTGATACCCATGAGGGACGAATTTAGTGCACATATTGCGGTAGAAAAACCCGGCGCTGTGGCCATTACACACTTGGGCCAACTTCACACATCTAATATCTGAACTCTTACTCCCGGGATATGAAATTTTTCACAAAAGCCGTAGGAACAAAAAGGGAGGTGTAATTTGCTACATAAAAAATACTATCTCTACCATCAAAATAGATAAACAGGACGCAGAGCAATACGATTCCGTTTACGTGGAGATAACCACAAATAATAATATGAAACTAACATGCGCAACCATGTATAGACCCCCCAAAAAACAAGCAGCCGACGACTCTGCCCTTTACGAAAAAATTCAAACACTAACACAAGGAAAAACTGCAATAATTGTGGGTGACTTTAACTGCCCAGCGTTGACTGGAGCTTACTGACTGGCGACCAAGAGGGTAGCAGACTAATCGAAATGGTAGAGGATTCGTTCCTCACCAAGTCATTACTCAACCAACGCTGGAAAACAACATAGGCTACTGGATCTGGTACTAGTGAGAGACCCTGACCTCATACGCGATCGTGAGGTAGATGAAAAACTAAGCGCCTGCGACCGTCACTTAATCCGTTTCAGTGTCAGTGTTAAACATGAACTCATTGATAATCCAGTAATGAAACCAGACTACAAAAAGGCGAATTTTAACATAGTCCGTGAGCTGCTACCCCCGGTTAATTGGGATCAACTCAACGTCAACCTCAATGTAAACACAATCGACGACGCATGGAACGTCTTCAGGGATAAACTCCTGGAGATAGAGGGGAATGCAGTCCCTATGAAATCCAGCAGAATAAATGGCGCCGTGGATCCACCGTGGATTACCACTGAAATCAAAAGGGCAATAAACTTAAAAAGAAGGAACTTTACTTTATTGAAAGGAAATGACACCGCCGAAACCCTTGTACAGCACCAAAACAGTCTCAGAAGTTGTCGAACCCTCATTCGGACTAGTAAACGTAATTATGAGAAACAAATAGCTCGCAAAGTCCAGACCAACCCCTCCCCCCCCCAAAAAAAAAAATCACATATATTAGCACAAAATAGGAATTAAAAAACAACATTGGCCCCCAAACAGATGAGACTGGATCACTAACCCAAGACAGTCAACACATTGCCAGAATCCTCAATAATAGTTTTGCTTCCGTATTCACGATTGATGACATCGAAACCATTTCAAAGAGTCCTACCCCACCGAGGGGGATCTCGCCCCAAGAAAGTGACGTCATAAGCGCCTACGATGTGAAAAACGTACCTTGACAGGCTCGACACAAATAAATCAACGGGACCCGACAACTTGTCCCCTCGTTTATTGAAAGAAGTAAAACAGCAAATACTACAGCCACTTACTAGCACATGTAACCGGTCGCTACAACAAAACAAGGTACCTGAAGACGGGAAAATGGCGAATGTAACACCAATTATCAATAAAGGAGATAAGAGTGTTGCCCTAAACTACAGGTCCATTAGTTTAACATCAGTAGCAGGCAAAATTATCGAAAGAATCGTTAGAGACAGTGACATCTCAAGTAATGGACGGCGGACTCTTTTGATTTTGCGGCGCCCTTGTCGTTAAGCCGCAAATTTTGGAAAATCAACCGTTTTGGTGCGAATCGCCATAACTCCTTTATTTCTGGGGCTACATAAATGTTCTTGGCATCAAACGACGGCACAATAAGTGACCAGGCTCAAAACCGACTCGAAAGGGTAAACAATCGAATAAATTCTCAAAAAGCGACTCTGAAAAACCTATTTTTGACTTCCCAACCTTGAAACCCACTCATTTGTTTTGAGAATTTCAAAAACCGTATTTAACAAGTAATTTAGCCCTACCAATGTGCTTTCCAATATGATGCATAACATTTCCCTATTCCCAGTAGTTTCGTCGCTAGAGCTCGAAACGTAAACCCTTTTGAAAGCGATTTTGACGAACTCCAGACACTTTGACGTGTTTGTCTAATGTGGCATTGATATTGCCTCTAGAAAGCTGTAATTCGGCATGTAGCCCCTCATAGCGATGTAGTTTGACCAGCTTGAAGGATTCGTTAATAGCTTGGTTACAAGTTTGTCGTCGTGCCGTCACAAAATAGTTTGTTTTTCGGCCCCTTTTGCCGCGATTTGGACACGTACTAGTTTTTTGCTTATAACTTTTTATTTATTTATTGAGTCCTTTCCAATTTTTTTATGATTATTACTATGTATTAATAGAGCTTTCATTTGCCACCAAGCACGCCTTCCTAGCTTGAGTAGTTTTTGCTCGAGCTTGACCAGAATTCGCGACGAAAATTCGCCGAATCTGACTCATTTCACGCGCCGCGACGACAAACCTTCCTGACGCCACAAAAAAATAATATATCTGCATAAAAATTCATATATGAACACTTCAATATGTTGACTATCTTGTATTAAAATTATTTTAATATATCTATACCAAAAAGTTACTATTTTTATATAATCATTTCACTATATTAATCAACCTATATTAAGCGCCTTATTATACATGTTATTTTATTATTTAATTTAGTATTCAACCATATTTCCTCCCATTTATGAATAATACATTTAATTTGCTTTCTTTTGATACCAAATATATATATATATATATATATATATATATATATATATATATATATATATATATATATATATATATATATATATATATATATATATATATATATATATATATATATACAAGGTCTGTTGCTGTTTGCTTTTCCTTTGTACTCCTTCCTACTCCTCCTCCTTTTCTTCCACCGTTGGAAAAGGGACGATCGAAGGGATACCTGATAAAGGTCTTCAAGTACCTGAACAAATTAAACAGTGTAAGAGAACCGGGTAGGACACGAAGTAATGGGTTTAAACTGGATAAATTCAGATTCAACAGGGACATAGGCAAAAATTGGTGTACTAACAAGGTTGTGGATGAGTGGAATAGGCTTAGCAGTCATGTGGTGAGTGCCAATACAATTGTCACATTCAAAAATAGAATAGATAAATTCATGGACAGCGATATTAGCTGGGGTTAGATACACGGGAGCTTAGGTTCAAAGGAGCTGCCTCGTACAGGCCTACCGGTCTCTTGCAGACTCCTACGTTCTTATTTTCTAATGTTCTTAATGTCGACCATTTCAAACTCTCCACACCACAAACTAACCCGATAACAATAAACAACGGTAAAACAATTCAAGCGAAACGATGCAGTACAGATGTATCGGAAGGAATTATTTCACGAACAGAAAGGGTTGTTGAGAGTCGTCCGCCACTGGAACAGCCTTCTTGCAGAAGTAGATAGTGCGGAAACAATCAACTCCTTTAGAAATCGTATTGATCGTCACTTTGCAGCGTCGATAGTGAACTAAATGTATCCACGAGTACGCACAGTAGTGCATTAATCCTTTCCGCACGACATTACTGTGGAAGACTGATTGATTAAATCAGTGAAAATAGGCAGCCTCGCAAGAGTCAATAAGCTTTTTTTCTCTTTTTTTTTTTTTTTTGTACAACGAAGGAGACAGCTCAAGTGCACAAAAAAAGGAAACAATAATAAAAAAAAGTCCGCTACTCGCTGCTCCTAAAAAAAAGAATCCAAAGAGGTGGCCGAAAGAGGGGTCAATTTCGGGAGGAGAGGTGTCGTAGGCAGGAGGAAATGCAATTGAAGGAATATTGTTCCAGAATTTACCAGCGTGAGGGATGAAAGAGTGAAGATGCTGGTTAACTCTTGCATAAGGAGTTTGGACAGTATAGGAATGAGCATGAGTAGAAAGTCATGTGCAGCGGGGCCGCGGGAGGGGGGGGAGGCATGCAGTTAGCTAGTTCAGAAGAGCGATAGAAGATAGAAAGAGAGGCAACATTGAGCCGGAATTTAAGAGGTAGAAGACTATCAGTAGGAGGAGGAGAGCTGATGAGACGAAGAGCCTTAAACTCCACTCTCTCCAGAAGAGCTGTGTGAGTGGAGCCTCCCAACACATTAGATGCATACTCCATACGAGGGCGGACAATGTCCCTGTATATGGATAGCAACTGTGCGGGGGAGAAGAACTGGCGGAGACGATACAGAACCCCCAACCTCGAGGAAACTGATTTAGCGAGAGAGGAGATATGAAGTTTCCAGTTGAGATTTTGAGTTAAGGATAGGCCGAGGATATTTAGTGTTGAAGAAGGTGACAGCTGAGTGTTGTCGAAGAATAGGGGATAGGTGTTTGGAAGATTGTGTTGAGTTGATAGGTGGAGAAATTGAGTTTATGAGGCATTGAAGGACACAAGGTTCCCTCTACCCCAATCGGAAATGATAGCAAGGTCTGAGGTTAAGCATTCTGCAGCCTCCAGTCTGAAGTCATGTATTTCCTGTTGGGATGGCCTTCTACTGAAAGAAGTTGAATAATGCAGAGTGGAGTCGTCGGCGTATGAGTGGACAGGACAGTTTGTTATAGAATTATGGAAAGAAGATCATTGATGAATAACAGGAAGAGAGTGGGTGATAGGACAGAGCCCTGTGGAACACCACTGTTGATAGGTTTAGGGGAAGAACATTGACAGAACGGCCGGAAAGGAAACTGGAGATAAAGGAACAGGGAGAGGGATAGAATCCGAAAGAGGGCAGTTTAGAAAGCAAAGACTTGTGCCAGACTCTATCGAAGGCTTTCGATATGTCTAGCTCAACTGAGAAAGTTTCACCGAAACGGCTAAGAGAGGATGACCAACAGTCAATTAAGAGAGCAAGAAAATCGCCAGTAAAACGCCCCTTGCGGAACCCATACTGGCGATCAGATAGATGGTAAGAAATGGAAAGGTGCTTTTGAATCTTCCGGTTAAGGATTGATTCAAAAGCTTTAGATAGACAGGAAAGTAAAGCTCCCGTCAGGTTTAAGGAGAGGAGGGAAAGAGGAAAAAAGTGAAATTGGTGGAGATATTTTTGGCTAGGTGCCAGAAGTCAAGGGAAGAATTAGAAAAAGCAAGGTGTTGACATTTTCTATTGATGGAAGAGGTTTTGGTAAGTCGGAGAATAGATTTGGCACGATTCCGGGCTGAAATGTAAAGTTTATGGTTAGTAGGAGTTCGAAGGCTCTGGTACCTTTTGTGAACTGCCTCTCAATCTTTAATAGCACGAGAACAGGTATGATGTCTGCTCGTCCATTTTTCCATAATTCCTCATCTTTACCGTCCTCTTTCTCCTTTTCCTCCTCCTCCTCCTCCAAGAAATTAATAAAACGAAGCAAGAAAAATCTTGAAGAATATACAGCGGACACGAGTTAATCTAATCTTAAAGATTTTTTTAGCTTACTAATGATAATGGTAACCACACGAACGATGAAAATGAAATGGCTACAATCATAAGTAACTTTTTTGCATCCGTATTTACCGACGAAGATTGTTTATCACTTTAACCGCCGGAGGTTAGAAGGACCGGGAAGATTTTAAATGGCATGCTCATCGTAGAAAGTGACATCTGGAGTACTGTGTACAGTTTTGGTCTCCCTTTTGCAGAAAAGATGTCGATAAGTTAGAAAGGGTTCAACGGAGAGTAACAAAAATGATTCCTAGGTTGAGAAATTTATCTTTTAATTAAATCTATTCAGCCTTTCAAAACGAAGAATGCGAGGCGATTTAAAATAAGTGTTTAAAATGTTTAAAAGATTCAGTGATATTAATGCGGAAGAATACTTTACAATTGATCGATCAAATAGAATACGGGGTGGGCCGACCATCAGGACCCATCGGGAAGAAGCCTTGGACCGGCCATCAGGATCCACCGGGAAGAAGCCTACCGGCGCAATAGGCTAAGACGTAAAAAAAAAAAAAAAAAAAAAAAAAAAGACAACTTCAAGATAAGTGGTAAAAGATTATCGTCGCACGAAGCCAAACACTTCTTCAATCGAGTCGTTAATGTTTGGAATTCTATACCCTGTGGTGTCGTTGACCGTATATACTGGTGTCCTTGTCCGTTTTTATCGCCCAGTTAGTGGTAGCAGTAATGGTAGTTCTTCCCTCTTTCTTACATAATTTCCATGCATTTTTTCCATGCTGCATGGTTCTTTTTCCTTTCCTGCCAGCTTTAGCTGGAGGGATGGGGGGGTAGGGAGGAGCCTTCGCCTTTGCTATCCTTCATCTTCCACCTTTGATTAGATAGTTAGTGTAGCTTGTCACAAACATCCTCGTAAGGACCATCAGGTCTGCTGTTGTTTGTTCTTTCTTTATGTTCCTTTGTGTTCCTCCTCCTCCTCCCCCTCCTCCTCCTCCTCCCCCTCCTCCTCCTCCTCCTCCTCCTCCTCCACCGCCTCCTCCCTCTCCTCTTCCTTTTCCTTTTTTCTCTAAAGCCGAGTAATCTGCCAATGGAACAATTACCCTCCCGAAGTAGTGACAACGAATAACATCAATGCCTTTGAATATCGAGCAGGCCATTGTTTCGTTACGGCAAGATAAAAGTAAACGTACGTACCAATGTGCATTATTCGGCAGGCACCAAAGGGCTTTTCGAGCAGGGTTAAGTAGTAAACAAATAGTGTTATTCTACGGACAGGCTTATAATTATGTAAAATTGCTATGAAATATATTATTACATCAGTCAAAAACAGTGAATAGGCATCAGTTGCCAAATCTTTCCATATGTTGGTGAAGGTAAGGCTCTCATACAGAGTTCTTCCTTTCTGTGAAAAACAAAAACACAGTGTGGAAGTCATTGATTTCCAATTACAAGCAATGTATTCTATTACTAAATACATCTGTGCTGTTTATCTCTCACCTAACTCTACCAACTATGTAAAATTCTTTGACTATTTGAATTCTAAAGTGGAGCACATCTTGACCCACTCTCCCTTCGCTGAAATCTCCATCCTAGGAGATTTCAATGTTCACCACCAGCTTTGACTTTCATCCTCTTTCACTGACCATCCTGGTGAACAAGCCTACAACTTTGCTATCCTCAACGACCTAGAGCAGTTGGTCCAGCACCCTACACGTATTCCCGACCGTCTTGGAGATCGGCCCAACATTCTAGACCTCTTCCTTACCTCAAACCCTTCTGCTTATTCTATCAAACTGTTCTCTCCGTTGGGCTCCTCCGATCACAATCTTATTTCTGCATCCTGTCCTATCGCTCCTGTACACCCTCTGGACCTACCGAAGAGGCGATGCTTCTGGCATTTTGCTTCAGCTCGGTGGGACGACCTGAGGATGTACTTTTCCGATTTCCCGTGGAATGATTATTGCTTCCAGGATAGAGACCCCTCTGTGTGTGCTCAGCGCATCACAGAGGTGATTGTCTCTGGAATGGAGGCATACATTCCTCGTTCTTTCTCTACTCCTCACGCTAAAAAGCCTTGGTTTAATCATGCTTGTTCTCGTGCTGTCAATGATAGAGAGGTTGCTCACAAAAGGTACCAGAGCCTTCAAACTAATGCTAATTATGAACTTTACATTTCTGCCCGAAATCGTGCCAAATCTATTCTCCGACTAACCAAAAATTCTTTCATTAATTAATAGAAAATGTCAAAACCTTGCTTTCTCTAACTCTTCCCGTGACTTCTGGCATCTAGCCAAAAACATCTCCTCTAACTTCACTTCTTCATCTTTCCCTCCACTCCTCAGTCCTGACGGCAACACTGCCGTCTCATCTATCTCTAAGGCTGAACTCTTCTCTCAAACTTTTTCTAAAATCTCCACTCTGGACGATTCTGGGCATATTTCTCCTACTCACCCCCCCTCTGACTCCTTTATGCCTGTTATAAAGATTCTTCAAAATGATGTTTTCTATGCCCTCTCTGGCCTCAATCCTCAGAAGGCTTATGGACCTGATGGAGTGCCTCCTATTGTCCTTAAAAACTGTGCCTCCGTGCTGTCACCCTGCCTGGTCAAACTCTTTCGCCTCTGCCTGTCAACATCTACCTTTCCTTCTTGCTGGAAGTATGCCTTCATACAGCCTGTACCTAAGAAGGGTGACCGCTCCAATCCCTCAAACTACCGTCCTATTGCTTTACTTTCTTGTCTATCTAAAGCTTTTGAATCAATCCTTAACCGGAAGATTCAAAAGCACCTTTCCACTTCTGACCTTCTATCTGATCGCCAGTATGGGTTCCGCAAGGGGCGTTCTACTGGTGATCTTCTAGCCTTCTTAACTGACTCTTGGTCATCCTCTCTTACCCGTTTCGGTGAAACTTTTGCTATTGCGCTGGACATATCAAAAGCTTTTGATAGGGTCTGGCACAAATCTTTGCTTTCTAAACTACCCTCCTACGGTTTCTATCCTTCTCTGTACCTTTATCTCCAGTTTCCTTTCTGACCGTTCTATTTCTGCCGTGGTAGACGGTCACTGTTCTTCCCCTAAATCTATTAACAGTGGTGTCCCACAGGGTTCTGTCCTATCTCCCACTCTTTTTCTGTTGTTCATTGATGATCTTCTTTCCAAAACGAACTGTCCTATCCATTCCTACTCCGATGATTCCACTCTGCTTTATTTAACTTCTTTTAATAGAAGACCCACCCTTCAGGAACTTAACGACTCAAGGCTGGAGGCTGCAGAACGCTTAGCCTCAGACCTTACTATTATTTCCGATTGGGGCAAGAAGAACCTGGTGTCCTTCAACGCCTCAAAAACACAGTTCCTCCACCTATCCACTCGACACAATCCTCCAAACAACTATCCCCTATTCTTTGACAACACCCAGCTATCACCTTCCTCAACACTAAACATCCTCGGTCTATCCTTAACTCAAAATCTTAACTGGAAACTTCATATCTCATCTCTTACTAAATCAGCTTCCTCGAGGCTGGGCGTTCTGTACCGTCTCCGCCAGTTCTTCTCCCCTGCACAGTTGCTGTCCATATACAGGGGCCTTGTCCGCCCTCGTATGGAGTATGCATCTCATGTGTGGGGGGGCTCCACTCACACAGCTCTTCTGGACAGAGTGGAGGCTAAGGCTCTTCGTCTCATCAGCTCTCCTCCTCATACTGATAGTCTTCTACCTCTTAAATTCCGCCGCAATGTGTCCTCTCTTTCTATCTTCTATCGATATTTCCACGCTGACTGCTCTTCTGAACTTGCTAACTGCATGCCTCCCCCCCTCCCGCGGCCCCGCTGCACTCGACTTTCTACTCATGCTCATCCCTATACTGTCCAAACCCCTTATGCAAGAGTTAACCAGCATCTTCACTGTTTCATCCCTCACGCTGGTAAACTCTGGAACAATCTTCCTTCATCTGTAT
This sequence comes from Eriocheir sinensis, assembly GCF_024679095.1. Lineage (NCBI taxonomy): Eukaryota > Metazoa > Arthropoda > Malacostraca > Decapoda > Varunidae > Eriocheir > Eriocheir sinensis. Next base: position 23,070,194 of record NC_066518.1, read on the forward strand.
TTCCTCCTGCCTACGACTTGAACTCTTTCAAGAGGAGGGTATCAGGACACCTCTCCTCACGAAATTAACCTCTGATTTTGGACACTCCTTTAACCTCTGTTCGGGAGCAGTGAGTAGCGGGCCTTTTTTTCTTTTTTTTTCTTTGCGCCCTTGAGCTGTCTCCTTAGCTGTAAAAAAAAAAAAAAAATGTAACTACATTATCAACAGAATCCTCATTTTATCCTCAGTCATCTTCATTGTTTTAAATATATTTCAGTTGACCAAGAATATTCTAATTATATAGTAACGTGAATGAATCACCCGAGAATTATGAAAAGTCTTCATCTGTGCTGATTTTCCTCTTTCCCTTGTAGTAGAAAATTCTGCAGCATGTGTTTTATCTATCTGTAAAATATTAAGGAATACGTAGAGCAATAAATAAACAAACTACAGTGACAAGTAAAAATAGATATGCAGGTGCACAGAATAATAATAATAATAATAATAATAATAATAATAATAATAATAATAATAATAATAATAATAATAATAATTATAAGAAGAAGAAGAAGAAGAAGAAAAAGAAGAATACGAAGAAAAAAAGATGATTATGATGATGATGCAGAGGAAGAAGATGATGATGATGATGTAGAGGAATAAGAAAGGGAAAAAGATGAAGAAGAAGATGTAAAGGAATAAAAAAAAATCAAAGAAGAAGAAGAACACGGAAAAAAGAAAGACAATAAAAATAAAAATAGAGGAAAAGAAGATAAGGTGCAGAGAGAAAAGAGGAGGCCAATGGAGAACAGCTAATAACAATCTCAGAAGGAACAGGATCAGGGAGAAGATAAGACATTTAACACCACCAAAGCATCCTCACTTTCCCTTCTCTCACAGAGCTGGCTTCTCTTTCCCTCTGATGAAGTGCAATGTAAAGGAAGCGGTGAAAAGAAAGCCCATCTATAAGAGGGGCCTGAGGGAAAGGAACAGAGGGGAGGGGTGAGGATTATGGGGCAAGTGAGAGCTCAAAGGGATATGGAGTAAGAGGGAATACGAAGATTCGAAGATACGAAGACATGATGTTTGTACAATAAGAAATAGTAGGGAAAGGACGGGAAGAGGGGACGGACTGAAAGAGGAATGAGTAAAACAAGATTTATATGAGAAGTAGCAATAAGAAAACGGTGTTGAGAGAAAAACGGAATAGGGTATGAAACATTAATAGGATGAGGAAAAAAACGTGAGAAGAAACTAAAGCAAAGGCTGACAAAGAGAAGAGAGTTCACTGAATCTGGAGGAAAGACGAAAAGGAAAAAGATTAAAGTTAGGTGTTGTAGGAAAATCAGCTGGTCATAAAGGAAAAGGTTAAAGATGAAAAAAATGAAATTTGCAGAAAAAAAACAGAGTAAAGAAGTATGAGTTTGAATCGCAGAAGAATGAAAGGTAAGATGAGGTGTAAAAACAGAAGGGGCAGGAGGAGTTGAAGGAGAGGGGAAGGAAAAGGCGAAAGAAAAAAAAAGAAAAAAGGAAATGGTAAAAATTGGATCTCGGTATAGAGAAAGGTGACAAGAATATATTTAAACAAAAATTGAAAAAAGCAATATGTATCCAAAATATTATAAATAATTATGGACAAAGGGATAACACAAAAGTAAACAAAAGCTAATAAAGAATATCCCATTCGATGTGATTAAACAGCACAAATTATGGAGGAACAAGAAGGAAAATAGAAGGACAGGCTAAAGAGGATAATTAAAAAACATATATATGCTGATCTCCATAATCTCTCTCTCTCTCTCTCTCTCTCTCTCTCTCTCTCTCTCTCTCTCTCTCTCTCTCTCTCTCTCTCTCTCTCTCGGGTTCTAACTTTCAGAGTGAGAACACGTACTTTCAGCCTCTGCATGCACCTCAGGTCAATGCCAGGTCACCCGGTCAGGTCAACATTTGCACCAACGCCCAGCCCACTAGCTACTTGTTCCGGGTGCTGTTTATGTAGCTGCGTTTAGACGTTTCTTTGCTTTCTTGCTGCGTTATGTGCTGTGTATGATGTGTGTGTGTAACCGCATCACTATCTACTGTTCCTCTTTTTGGGTGGACACAGAGATCGACTTGTGCTTCGAAGAACGGATGGGTACTAATTTATTTCATCCTGTACTTGTGTTTCCTTTCTTCACCTAATAATCTCAATTAAAAAAGACACATATTCACACAACATCAGTGATAAACTCATCCATGTAGTGATTAAATACTTCCTTGTCTGCAGTGGTATCACAGCCACACCCGCAACTTCGACCAGCAGCTTCGTTTACTGCGCTGACCAGATACCTGTTTCTGAATTCCCAGGGCATTTCCGAGTAGCTAATCCCTCCAGTCTCCTAATGACTTAATCACATAACTATCTTCAGGCAGGTCTTCGATTCGACTCAACCTGTCCTCACCTATTAAGTACCCAATCCGTTTTTCCTTAATCAACTAACCCTTTGGAAACTTTGTAGAGTTTTATTGCAGTTGTGCATATAAACTATAAGCGAAATTTGTATCGACATAATTTAGTTAAAGTGAGTAACTAACCGGCAACTAATTACCTAGTGATGCTGCCTCACCGCCTTCCTCGCCGCTTGCCCCACTTCACAGCTCACCCCGTCTCAACTTACCTTGCGGATTAGCTCAACCATTTCCGCCGCTCATCACCTGCCCCACCCAAATAAATGATCTATCATAGTAGTCTGTGTCTTCCCCATGATACATAGACTATGGCTTTCAAGTAGTGTTCATTATGTTCCTGTATTTTTCCTCTAATTTATTTACAGGTCCTCCTTCCCTCTGCAGGGTCTGCCTACACGCAGAATCTGAATTCTAGGAGGAATATTTGAAGATGGCAGCTGGCTAGGAGAGGATTACCGAACTAATACGCACTGTTCAGGTTTTATAGGAATTCATCCAGGCGAACTTTGGCAAATCGTCCACCACCTCTGCACCGTCATCCCCCTTCCCCTGCACACCAAGCCTCTCCAAGTGCCGGCTTCACTACAGTAAACGGAGATGGCAGACCCGCCCACTGCGCCATTTTGCTGACTCATTTCTTCAACAAATTTGCCATATCGGAAGAGAAGGCGGAGCAGCAAGGCACTTTTTACGTTGGGGATTCTGATTCGCCACCAAATGATTGAATTATGTGGAAAGGTCCCTAAACGAAGGCGCAGCTACTGTTACCTTGGAGCTAGAGTTAATGACATCACAGTTGACCTCGAACGATGTCCCCCCTGAGGCTTCCAACAACTCTTTTTGTAATTCACTCATATACTAATGCTGCAGGCAAGACTCGCTCCGAGGAATTGTTGGATAAGTACCGTAGACTTATCCAGCAGTTCAAGCCTAAATATCCAAACATTATAATTTCAAGAATATTTCCCAGGATGTCTGCTGCTTACGAGTTCTACAGAAAGGCCTTCAGTTTTAATAACTGCTGAAAGACTCTTTCAGGGAACTAGACGTGGAATTTTTCAACGCCTGGGATCATGTATACGGCCAGTTTGGAGTCTTTCAAAGGGACGGTCTCCACCCGTCCTCTGTCAGAGCAGCTAGATTTGGAAGGCTTCTAAACGAATCATTGCGCGACTCTTGTTCAAAAACCTGCTATCGGTTGAGTCTCCCCATTCACCATGTAGAAATGAATGCCATGCGGAACTTCTAACGCCAAATCGTTAAACCGCAGGCAATGGTACCTCCACAACTAAACTTAAAGATACTCTAAAACTCCTAAGTTTCAAAGCTACTACACTAAAAAGAAGATTGAGGAACTAAGATGTCTTCTTTCAATATTAATTTTCAACGAAATTCTTTATAACCTCAACATTCATTAACACCTCAAATACTGAATTAATTCTAGAATAAAATAGTCGCCTACAGTTCAAATATGTCTCTCAAATGCGACAAAACTGACAGCAATGCATGAATGCAATTATCAGGTGATTACAACGTGGAGGAAGCCTAGCTTAATTTTAAAAATGAATTACTCACTCAGCAGAAATTAATGCGTCCCCTTTTACGATAGTAAGCACCATAACACTAATAAAAATCCACCGTGCATGATTTGACAGCGAAATCAGTCAAATAAATTAGTTTATAGGTTAAGTAAAGTGCAAATCATGAAGCAGAGAAAAACTGATCGAATGTTTCAAAATACTCTATGGTTTTACGAATGTGGACAAATCCATATTGTCTTTTGATCAATGGCACGTTCCGAACGAGAAAAATGGCAAAAACTAAATCGTAATCAAATACATTCATATTGCACCGAATTTTTCCTTACCAGCGTTTTTTTTTAACTAGAATGGAGTTACCTCCTACCTTCAGTGGTCCAGCAGGACGATTGTTTCATTGAAAAACCACCTCGACCACCACTTCCTTTAGCTTGATATTCACTAAAATAGAAATGCAAAGTATTGGTGACATTAGATTAAATATGATTTCACTTTTGTTTAAGGACAGACCATCTAGTGTGGTCCATAGGGTCTGTGGTCTGAATATCTATACAAAATCTATGTAAATCTCTCTCTCTCTCTCTCTCTCTCTCTCTCTCTCTCTCTCTCTCTCTCTCTCTACCGGTCAGTTATCAGCTCACATGTCCACATCATCTTTAAGTAGTAATTAATCTGTCAATATGTCAGTAAATTAATTCTTCTCCACCGGTGAGACAACGTACACATTTTGCATATGCATCAGCGGCTAACAACCAAAAGAGCTCCCGGGTTACATTCCGTGTTGAGTATTGATGAATGGGCGGTCTTTCACCCGTATATCCTGTCCAGTGTCCACTAAACAGTGAATGATAAGCAAATGTCAGTCACGGGTAGTGTGCCGCCTCTTGTGTTTGGTAGTGTGTGTGGAGTGGAGGATTGTATATATTTACCTAGGTGTAGTATACAGAACATGAGTTATACTCGAGTGTGTGTGTGTGTGTGTGTGTGTGTGTGTGTGTGTGTGTGTGTGTGTGTGTGTGTGTGTGTGTGTGTGTGTGTGTGTGTGTGTGTGTGGTTGTTACTAAGTTCCGTATTGCAGTGGCTAACAAGCTCATCTCATAACCGACTGCTCCTGGGTTTTATTCACGAGTAAATTTGAGACAAATAGGTAGTCACTTTACACCTGTGTCGCTGTCCACTCAACAATTAACGGGCAAAGGCTATTACTCTTTACCGTTCGTGAGTTAGGTTCCTTTCGCCGGGGAGGTGGTCTGTCACCGCCAGTGGAAAACAAAAACAAGGCCTTCAGGCCAATGGAGATGGTAACCAAGTGGTCAGCGTGCGAGAGTGGTGAGCCCTAGGATATGGTTGAGTCCCACTGTTGCCCGCTGACAACTTTCAACCATCGCCGAGTTGTGGAAGATTACCCACATGGTATCCAGATCATCCATCAAATCTAACTTCACCAACTTCGGTAAAGTGGACCACCTGCGGGCTGCACGGGCATAGCAAAAGTCCTATATTAAAACAACCACTATAAATGAAATACCAGAGACACGCCAGTCCTCGTCTACAGGCCGACTTGGTCGGCTAGATTTCGATCGCCGATACAGTCGGTCTGTCGGCTTCCTGCCTTTGGCAAAGGTCCGTGCTCTCTCGTGCAGGGAGGGATCAATCTTTCCCCCTTTAACGGGACGTCTTCGGACAAGGGCCCGTTCCCCTAGTGATACTAGGGGATAAATCCTAAAAAAAAAAAAAAAAATTCGCCTGTGCCACTAACAAGCAGGGGGCCGTCCAAGAGACTCCTCAAGAAACCTTAACGGCGCTACAAAAAAAAGCACATTCACACACACACACAAATATATATATATATCTATATATATATATAGATATATATATATATATATATATATATATATATATATATATATATATATATATATATATATATATATATATATATATATATATATATATATATATATATATATATATATATATATATATATATTTGAATAAGCGGTGGCTGAGTGGTTAGCGTGCTGGCTTCACATTCACCACGCCATGGACAACGTCGGTTCGAATCCCCACGCTACCACCTGGGAGTTTTCAGTCACCGCCGAGTTGCCGAAGACTACCCACATGTTGTCAAGAAGACCACCAATCAACCAGGACTCTAGAAGAAACGGTCCAGTGAATCAAGCATGAGTTCCGGGGGGCAGCATGAACCAAGTATAACTGGCGCCACTATAAAAAAAATTGCCTGCGCCACAACGGGCTTGGGCCAACCATCTGTCCCCAGAAAAAAGCCTACCCGCGCTATAGGCGGGAATGTAAATATATATATATATATATATATATATATATATATATATATATATATATATATATATATATATATATATATATTATAATTCGTTCGCAGACGACATAACACCACAAAGGATAACATAACAAAACACACCAACTAAAACTAACATGCAACTCAAACAAAAAAAACAAGGAAAATATATTATAAATGCAAATTTATGCATAATATATCTCTGAATACGATACTTTGGGGAACGAACCGGTACCGAAAATTAGGCTCAAGATATCGGCAAAAAGGTTTGTTTCTCGTTTGAAAATAACTTTGCTTATCGTATATCACGGGTTGCAAGGGAAGTAACACGGTAGGACAAGGGGTGACCAACAGAGAATAAGGAGTGACAAATAGTAGGAAGGCGACATAGGAGGTTGCTGGATAACCAAAGGAGATCGGTAGGGGTGGAGAGGACGTAACAGACGATGACGGGAACATGGAGTGACATAGTAGGTTAAAAGGAGATCAGCAGTGAATGGATAGGGGGCAATGAGATATGCCAGAGGTTTCAGAAGATTTGATGAGAGGAAGTGTTGAAAAATGAAAGGGGTGGGGAATAAAAAGTGCAGGGCAATTGAGAGGTTAACAAGAAGACAATAAAAAGGGTGATAAGAGATGGTAAAGGTGTCGAGGAGGTTGAGAGTGTAAGGGAATAAAGTACAAGGTGATGAAACTTGAGTAAGCGAAAATACGACAGTGAAAGGGTGATGCTATGAAGGGGGTACATGTGTTTAGGGTAATAAGAGAGTTACATGGTAAAGAAAGGATAGTTTTCGGCCAGTGAAAAGCGTATGAGGCGGGATAAGGAAGAGAGCGTTCGGGTAGAAGTTTTAGACATTGCAATTCATGGACGGGTGCAGAAGTTTTAGAAAATTTACGGACCTACTTCCGAAAATTTTGGGGACAAGTGTGTGCAGGCAAAAGTGAGAGAGTGAGGTATTTGGGCCAGAGAGAGAGAGAGAGAGAGAGAGAGAGAGAGAGAGAGAGAGAGAGAGAGAGAGAGAGAGAGACATTTTGATGGACTATTTCCTAATTCACCCTTTCATCACAAACTTTGCTGAAAATTAATTGTTTCATTCCCCCCCCTTTTCCCTCTCTCTCTCTCTCTCTCTCTCTCTCTGAGATGGTCAGCAATCCCTCCATCTGAAGTCCCTCCCGGCAGGATCGAACGATTAGTTCCATCCATGAGCAACGCGGGCGTCCCTTGATATCCTTCCCAATTTACAGAAATAACTTTATGAGCAGGATCGAAGTCAAAAAGGCGTGTCACATACTCGCAAATCCGAAATTGGCGTTCATGAACTAGGCTATTGAGGGGAGCGTCCGCCATGTCTTTAATTATTAGAGTATGATCTTGATTGTATTCATGTGAAATGTATGCTTCTTGTGAAGTAATATACGCTTACTTTCAGATCTATAAGTCGATACATAATAGCAGGAAAAAATAAATTTTTAACAAAACTTAACTCTCAATTTCTCTCTCATCTAATGACCTACGCTGTTGCCAAAAAAAAAAGATTCATCATGGAAAAATTTTCAATTTTGCTTTTGTTAAATGATTTTTTTTTCAATTTTGTTGATGTATCTAACGGCATATAATTTTTTCCGACAATTATCCCTTAATTGAAAAGACAACTCATGATGAAAAGCTTGCGCTTCAGCTACTCTTTCTAATGATGTATTGTTTATTAAAATCGGTCAAATAGCGGCGAAGTTATTGCAGAATAAACTGAAACTAATCCCGTTTCCTAAAAAGGAGAGTTAAAGTCTGCAGGGACTTTAAGAGTTCTCCCCTTAATCCTAGATGCCTTCCATGTTGGTATTCTTCACTGAATTCCAGTTTTTTCTTTGTTTTGAAGGACTTCGTGTGTTTGATGGTTTTCTTTTCTTGGAAATCCTGGTCACGAGCCGACGTGCGAAATTTATCTCTGGTTCCTCCGGGGGTGACTGATGTATGTGTCAGCTCTGCTGCCTCCAAGGCCATCGCAGATGCTAGTTTTCCTCAAGATGCCATACGAATATTCTTTTAGGCTATTTTCTACGCTGAAATATGACGATGTATGCACCTGTGTATGAATATAGTTTTATTATATATATATATATATATATATATATATATATATATATATATATATATATATATATATATATATATATATATATATATATATATATTTTTTTACGTGCCAGCCCATAGCGCCGGTAGGCTTTCTTGAGGGGCCTGAATGGTGGTCGGCCCCAGCCCGTCATGGCGCAGGCAAGTGTTTTATAGTGACGTAAAATTATTTCTTCATAATATTTTGTCACAAGCTAGCCGAGCCCTCTCAAAATCACTATTCAGTGTTCATATATCACTGCCACACAGTAAGATAGAGAGTACTATCAAATTGAAGAATCGAATCTTTGATCGGCTGCATATTTATCGCCAATACCATATGCTAGTGTTGAGCGAGTTCGTACCACCATGGGCCAGGTCAATCCGTCGAGTGACTTCCATGTAAGATGTTCCATTATTATGGACTACGTTACCAAGGTATGTATGACATTTAGGGACCTCGACATCCTCACCACGCGCATGATCAGACTGACTGTGTGTCATCCAGCAACCCTGGAAAGAGCTGGACCATGGTTTTGGTCCAGGAGATCTTTAGTACCAGTGGCATATCCTCATGCAGCACTTCGATAGCAACACCAGGACCTTCAGCGATTCCGTCAGAAGTACAGAAAAAAATAAAAAATAAAAAATATATATATATATATATATATATATATATATATATATATATATATATATATATATATATATATATATATATATATATATGTGACTCCCACGGATCTGCAGAATATCCCAGAATGCCTCACGATGCATTGAATCAAAAGCTTCCTGGAGATCGACATAAGATACGAGCATCCCCTGTCGAAACTCACGTTGGCGTTCCACAAGGACATGAAGTGCTAGGATCCAGAGAACTGTTGAGTTGCCGTTCGTGAACCCGAATAATTGAGGTCTGAAACTTAAGCAAATGAGATCGAATTCGTATCAACAGCAGATGAGCGAGCACTTTGCCCTGCACAATCATCCGTGTATTATCACGATATTTGATGGAATTCCTTTCCAGATAGTGACAATCAACCCCTTTTTCCAGTGAAGAGGAGTAGCAGCGGACTGCCGCACGGCAGACAGGACCATATGCAACTCATGGATCATTTATTCGTCCACAGCTTTCAACATCTCTGTACTAATATTACAGATCCTAGCTTTCTTTCCTCTCTTCAACTTCACAGGATCTCTCACCTCCGCACGGGAAGGTGGAGTTTGCCTATTGAAGGATCAGCAACCACCATCTACAACCAAGCTAAGGGGAGCTGCCCGTCTGTGGGCTCTGCCGTGTACAACTGCCCAAAATAATCGGCCCAACGATCCCGGTACATATCCTTATCTGATACTCTCCACTCCTCAGCCGTTCGAAGAGTACTCGTCTGATACATTAATTAAAAGCGGAGCTTCTGTAGAGCTCGGAAAGGATGTCATCCTCAGCGAGACCTCTGGCATACCTCTTCTTATCCCTTATCAGAAGGGTTCTAGTCCTTCGTGACAGTCTTGTATCGCTTAGAGCCCCAGCCAATTTGGCAGCACAACTATCCTCTATATGCTCAAGTTTCTTCATCGAGGTATCTCCACTCCTAGACCATTGGACGCTTGGCAGATATGGGAGTTTAACACTTACATAGCCGGTAGGTCTGATGCTCGCCTTGCATATCGTCCGAGCAGTTTTGCTCAAAATAAGGTGTTTTTCACTTCAAGTTACATGGAAACTGCTGGAAACTATTTAGTTTATAATTGTCAGCCACCTCTGTCAGTAAACCAGCCACACCACCACCACCACCACTAGTCAGCCAGTCAATCATCTCAGTCAGTCAGCCAGCCACTTGCTCTCGTGCTCACGACCTCGACTCTTCTGAATTTTCCACCATCTGGCTAAGACTTCATTGTCACTATATTAATAAATACATCTGTGCTGTTTATCTCTCACCTAACTCTACCAATTATATAAAATGTTTTGGCTATTTGAACTCTAAAATGGAGCACATCTTGACTCACTTCCCTTTCGCTGAAATCTCCATTCTCGGAGATATCAATGTTCACCATCAGCTTTGGCTTTCATCCTCTTTCACTGACCAGCCTGGTGAACAAGCCTACAACTATGCTATCCTCAACAATCTAGAGCAGTTGGTTCAGCACCCTACACGTATTCCCTACCGCATTGGATATACGCCCAACATTCTAGAGACTAGACCCCTTCCTTACCTTTAATCATTCAGCTTACTCTATCAAACTGTTCTCTCCGTTGGGCTCCTCCGATCACAATCTTATTTCTGCATTCTGTCCTATCACTCCTGTAAAGCCTCTGGAGCCACCGAAGAGGCATTTTGCTTCAGATCGGTGGGACGACCTGAGGATGTACTTTTCCTATTTCCCGTTAAATTATTACTGCTTCCAGGAGAGACACCCCTCTGTGTGTGCCCAGCGCATCACAGAGGTGATTGTCTCTGGAATGGAGGCTCACATTCCGTGTAATTTCTCTACACCTCATGCTAAAAAACCTTGGTTCAGTCACGCTTGCTATCGTGCTATTAAAGATAGAGAGGCAGCTCACAAAAGGTCCCAGAGCCTTCGCACTCCTGCTAATCATGATCTTTACATTTCCGCCGGAATCGTGCCAAATCTATTCTCCGACTTACCAAAAACTCTTTCATGAATAGAAAATGCCGCAACCTTGCTTTATCTAATCCTTCCCGAGACTTCTGGCACCTAGCCAAAAATATCTTTTCCAATTTCACTTCATCTTTTTCTCCTCTCCTTAACCCTGACGTCAGCACCGCCGTTTCATCTTTCTCTAAGGCTGAACTCTTATCTCAAACATTCTGTAAAAACTCCACTCTGGACGATTCTGATCATAATTCTCCTACTCATCCCCCCTCTGACTCCTTTATGCCTATTATTAGGATTCTTAAGAATGATGTTTTCTATGCCCTCTCTGGCCTCAACCCTCAGAAGGCTTATGGGCCTGATGGAGTGCCTCCTCTTTTCCTTAAAAACTGTGCTTCCGTGCTGACACCCTGCCCGGTCAAACTCTTTCGTCTCTGCCTTTCAACATCTACCTTTCCTTTCTGCTGGAAGTAGTACGTCTACATACAGCCTGTGCAAAAGAAGGGTGACCGCTCCAATCCCTCAGAATACTGTCATTACTTTCATGTATATCTAAAGTTTTTGAATAAATCATTAACCGGAAGATTCAAAAGCACCTATCCTCTTCTGATCTTCTATCTGATCACCAGTATGGGTTCCGCAAGGGGCGTTCTACTGGAGATCTTCTTGCTTTCTTAAGTGACTCCTGGTCATCCTCTCTTAGCCGTTTCCGTGAAACTCTCTCAATTGCGCTAGATATATCGAAAGGTTTCGATAGAGTCTGGCCCAACCCTTTACTTTCTAAGCTACCCTCCTACGGTTTCTATCCTTCTCTCTGCTCCTTTATCTCCAATTTCCTTTCCGGCCGTTCTATCTCTGCTCTGTTAGACGGTCACTGTTCTTTCTCCCCTAAACCAATCAACAGTGGAGTTCCACAGGGCTCTGCCCTATCACCCACTCTCTTCCTGTTATTCATCAGTGATCTTCTTTTCATAACAAACTGTCCTATCCATTCATACGCTGATGACTCTACTTTGCATTATTCAACTTTTTTCAACAGAAGACCCTCACAACAAGAATTACAAAACTCCAGACTGGAGGCCGCAGAACGCTTAACCTCAGACCTTGTTCTTATTTCCGATTGTGGTAAGAGGAACCTTCTGTCCTTCAATCCCTTAAAAACCCAATTTCTCCACCTATCAACTCGACACAATCTTCCAAACACCTATCCCTTATTCTTCGACAACTTTCAGCTGTCACCTTCTAAGTATCCTTGGCCTATCATTAGCTCAAAATCTCAACTGGAAACTTCATATCTCCTCTCTTACTAAATCAGCTTTCTTGAGGTTGGGCGTTCTGTATCGTCTCCGCCAGTTCTTCTCCCCTGCATAGATGCTTTCCATTTATAAGGGTCTTGTCCGCCCTAGTATGGAGTATGCATCTCACGTGTGGGGTGGCTCCACTCATACAGTTCTCTTGGACAGAGTGGAGTTTAAGGCTCTTCGTCTCATCAGTTCCCCTCCTCATACTGACAATCTTGTACTTCTTAAAGTCTGCCGCCTTGTTGCCTCTCTTTTACCTCTCTTAACCAGCATCTCCATTCTTTCATCCCTTTCACTGGTAAACTCTGGAACAGTCTTCCTTCGTCTGTATTTCCTCCTGCCTATGACTTATCTCTTTCAAGAGGAGTGTATCAAGACACCTCTCGATCCGAAATTGACCTCTCTTTTGGCCACTTTACTTTTTGCTTTTTGGAACAACAATTATCGGGCTTTTTTTCTTCACTTTCTGTTGTTACCCTTGAGTTGTTTCCTTTGCTCATCGTCTCATCAACTTTCCTCCTCTTAGTAGCAGTTTCCTTCCTCTTAAATTCCGCCGCAATGTTGCATATCTTTCCTAATTCATATCGATATATTCATGCCGTCTGCTCTTCTGAACCTGCTACCGGCATCACCCCCCCCCCCCGCTACTCCGCTGCTCTTCACTCTTTCATCCCTTACACTGGTAAACTCTGGAACAACCCTCCTTCATCTGTTTTTCCTCCTGCCTATGACTTGATATCTATCAAGAGGAGAGAGTCAAGACACCTCTCCACCTGAAATTGACCTCTCTTTTGGACACTTTAATTTTCTCTTATATGGGATCGGTGATCAGCGGCGTTTTTTTTCTATAATTTTGTGTTGTTGCCCCTGAGCTGCTTCCTTTCCTGTAAAAAAAAAAAAAAAAAAAAAATCATAGTAGCAGTAACCCATCGCAGTGGAGTTACTTTAGCAGTGGTAGGCTATTTTTCTCACTCAGTCTAATCTCGCCCTTATCTTCTCTCTTACCATTAATCGTCTTTTGTTTTATTTTTCACCTTGCTTGACTGAATCATTTTTACTCTCACTTGTCCTCAACGACGTGAGGAAGGCGACAAAGCACGTTTATGTATTATGGTGTGTGACGAGAATGTTAGCCTTTTAGTCAATGTGGCGTCTGACGGGAAATGAGCCTTATCGTGCAGGCTGTATGTTTTCCTCATATGCGCCGTGGCTGAGTGGTTAGCGTGCGGGCCCTGCATTCACCGCGCGATGAATGACGCGGGTTCGAATCCCCACGCTACCACCTGGGATTTGTCAATCACCGCCGAGTGGCCTAAGACTACCTACATGCAGTCCTGAAGACCATCCATCAACCCGGACTCAAGAAGAAACCGCCCAAGTCAATAAAGAAATGAGTTTCGCAGGGCAGCATGAGCCAATAATAAATGGCGCCACTATAGAAATTGCCTGCGCCATGACGGGCTCGGGCCGACCACCAGGCCCCTGAAGAAAGCCTACCGGCGGTATAGGCGAAGACGTGAAAAAAAAAAAAAGTGTCAGCAGAACTCAAAATCTGACGAAAAATTAGCTAGGACGATAATTCTATGACCACTTAGTAGAAATAAAGCTTCATTCGCTGTATTTTGTTGGCCAAGGCCAGCGGTCACAAACAGACATTAGAACATGCAAGCCACATTGTTCCATATGAACGCCACACACACGGTGCAATCTATTACCAACTGGTGTAATATAAACCTAGAACTTTAAAGTTTGCCTCTGAGCTAAAAATGATGCGAAAACTACGTCACCCAGTGCATCACACGTGTGACGTTCAAGAACATCATCAGCCCTCTAAGGGTCAAAGGTCTCTCACAACCCTCCAGGGGGGTTATAAAAAAAAGCACTGGCAACCGATTTGAGACTGTCACTTCATCCTCCTGAGCACACGTTTGGTCCCTCAGTTCCCCAAGAGTGAATCCCGGAAGGTTGCACCTGGAGAATTTATTGGACCTGATGCGTATTATCAATTTTGCAATAAGTCTGTGGTCGATGGCAATGAGCTCAGCACACCGGATAATCCTACAGTTCTGGAGGATCCTTCAACGCGAATGTGATTAATCTCCTTTGTCGTACCGACAGCATTATTGTACCAAGTCCAGCGGCGTGTAACAAGGAACCATCAATCCTCTGCCTTCTGGACTTTGCAAAGTTCAGAAGGTAAGAACTGTTCACGCGTCTGGTGCAAGACCCATGGGGACCAACCCATAACTTAAAACCAGTTATCTATGTGCCAGTAGATAGATAGAAGTCACCCAAGACAATGAGTGTGTCGTGTGGAGGGTACAGATCGACTTTAGAATTGAGCTCGGCATATAAACTCTCTTTCACACTCTCTTTTAATTTCACACATCTGGGTATGGCGCACACTGCATTGAAATACATGAAGTCTAATGTGCGAGAAGACGAGGTTGTGGCTTTTCCGAAGATGTGGTAACACAGTGTGTGTCCACAATTACGTAACCGCACGCATTCAGCGTTATCACATCCTGGCATTAATATTCGAGGATTGAAAGGCTTCCATTAGTTTCATTCGCATTTTTCCCATAAGAATTATATAGAAATTCAAGAAAAAGACTTAAAATAAACTGGACAAACATCTCTGAAAACATACCCACTTTCATTTTTCTGCTTTATTATCTACTTTGAATATATGTCGCCACATCCATTTCACTTTTCAGTTTCTTTGAATGGGTATGTTTGGAACACTTTATTCTAGCCACACCTACTGGTCATATGTGCTTCCGCCCTGATAAATGTTTATGAATTGATCATTGTCTGCTTTTGTCCCTTGTTTGTCTTTTCTCATCGATCTCTGGTCTGCCTGTCTATGTTTAGGCCTGGTGTTTCCGTCCGGCTTGCCTTTGCATCTTGTCCTTTTCTTTCCCTTGGTGTTCACTTTCTTGTTTATTTTTGGCCAATTTCTGTGCTTTCGCTTCATCGTTATCGGCTCCTTTGGGGCCCAACACCACAATTCATATAACTCCTTATGTTCCTTTTGCTGCTGATGCTGCAGCAGCATCAACAGAAAAAAAAAAAAAGATTACAGCACTTACCACCACCACTACCGCTACTATAACTACTACTACTGTTACGTACTACTGCTAATGTTACTACTAATATTACTATCTACTACTACTACTGTTACTACTACTACTACTACTACTACATCGATTAAATATTGTGACACACACACACACACACACACACACACACACACCATACGTGCGGGGTACCTCAGGGGTCCAAGATGGGCCCTTTGTTCTTTATCATATCATATCAGCGTACTTCCAGCGCTGGAAGTACGTGGACGACACCACAGTGGGAATAACAGTCGACAACACCAACCCAGATTATTCTCACCTCCGGGAAACACTATACAACCTACAAACATGGACAACACTAAACATGGTCACTTTCAACGACACCAAAACTACACTCCTACACATTAATACATCCTCTGCCCCTGTTGCTCCCCCTCTGGTGTCCATCAAAGGCACTCCCCTTCAGGTAGTTACATCTGCAAAGCTGCTTGGAGTCACCCTGGACAGCAAACTTACATGTAAGGATCACGTCTCCCAGCTCACCAGATCCGCAACCAATAAGTTATACTTGCTAAGGAGTCTCAAAACGCTGTGGACCCCTGAGTGTGCGCTGGCGAGCGTGTACAACTCGTTCATCGTAATCAAACTCACATACACGTCCTCAGCGTGGTCTTGCTCCAGCCCCGCCAACTTGAGCGTGTCCAGAAGCGAGCCTGCAAGATCATCCTGGGTCCGCACTACACCAACTACCAGGACGCCCTCGAAACCCTCCATCTCACCAGCCTACAACACCGTCAAGAGACCCTTCTTCACCGGTTTGCAACCAAGCTACACCACCAGCCCAGACACAGACACATCATCCCACTCGTGGTGACCCGCCCTCAGCACCGAGTGAGACTCTACAATATTCTTGCTCCGATACCGGCACGGACTGACCGCTATAAGGACAGTGCCATGCCCGTAATGATCAGATTTATTAACAATGCAAATTAAGAGCAGCACTATTTGTATATTTTGTAAATATATTCGTTATCACTTATTATTATTATCATCATCATCATCATCATTATTATTATTATTATTATTATTATTATTATTATTATTATTATTATTATTATTACTATACAGTATTACCATTACTATTATTATTGCTATTATTGTTATTTCCATATTAATTTTTATTATCCATCATATTTTCTTCACTTGTTTCATTCATTTACTTCTATGTTTCGTTTTCCTCTGATGTATATTGTCACTTTAGGCTTACTTAGTTCTTCAAACAATAAACCGTTTATTATTATTATTATATGATTATTACCCCCCCCCCCCCGCACACACAAACACTTTCTCTCTCTCTCTCTCTCTCTCTCTCTCTCTCTCTCTCTCTCTCTCTCTCTCTCTCTCTCTCTCTCTCTCTCTCTCTCACACACACACACACACACACACACACACACACACTGGCCCGGTAGCTCAGTGGATAGAGCGTCTGCCTCACAACCAGAAGGACCGGGGTTCGATTCCCCGGCCGGGTGAAGATAAGTTGGGTTTATCTTCTTTCACGTGTAGCCCCTGTTCACCTAGCAGTGAGTAGGTACGCGACGTAAGGCAAAGAGTTGTCGCGGTGTGTTGTGTGTGAGTGTTCTCAGTCTCACCCAAAGATCGGTATTATGTGCTGTGTGCTCTTCCGTAGGGGAACGGCTGGCTGTCTCGAGAGAGACCCGCAGCAGACCAAGAGGTGAATTACACGCACACACACACACACACACACACATATACATACATACACACACACACACACACACACGCACACACACACTCTCCTCTCTCTCTCTCTCTCTCTCTCTCTCTCTCTGATATACACACACACACACACACACACACCTGCACACACACACCTGCACACACACACACACACACACACACACACACACATACACGCACACAGGCGCACCCACACACACATACATTCCCCCTCAAGAAATAGTTCATGCATCGTCCTCGATTATGTAAACTGTTTCCTGATTCCCTTAAAGCGGCAGCCTCGTCTCCCTGACCCCAACACACACACACACACACACACACACACACACGCTTCTCCTCCTCCTTCTCCTCCTCTCCTCCTCCTTCTCCTCCTACTCCTCCTCCCTCCTCCTCCTCCTCCTCCTCTTCCTCCTCCTCCTCCTCCTCCGTTTCCTCCTCCTCCTCCTGCACTTATCTCTCCTTTTACCGAAATTATTTCTTATACTAACTTATATTTTCTTCTTTTAATATATTTTGCAATGGTTTCCTAGTATAACTTTCCTTCTTCTTATGTACTTCTCCAATAAATTTTACCTGGTCTCCCCAATGTCTTTCCATTCTTTTCCTACGTCTGTCCCATACACCTTGCCCGAATCACACTTTCCTTTCTCTCTTCCTTTTTTTTTTCGCCATTCTTTCTCTACATCTACTTACTTACCTCCCTTCATTTTTAACGTCTATTTTTGGTTCCTCCTTATTAACTTCTTATCGCTGCTTCTCGTCTCTATCCTCTCCTTTTCTTCCTCATCCTCCGTCACCCTGTTTCTGTTTCTCATAAACCAGCGATAAACTGCATAAGCCGGTCGAGATATTTGGACGGCCTCGGGTGATAATCTTCCGCTATTGATACACTGGCGCATTTGCCGATACCCCGGTCGTGGCGTCCCGTCGTATATAATAGTAAGTGAGACCCAATAATCTGCCCACCACTACCTCCACCTCCACCACATCCCTCTTTATCCATTTCTTTCCTTCCTTCCCTCCTTCACTGCTTCCTTCTTTTTCTTCTTATTATCTCTTTTTCTTTCTTTTTTCTTTCAAAACCTAATCAATAATTTGCTCGCCATCTCCACACCGCCGTCCATTATCGATTTCTTTCTATACTGTCTCTCTTCTTTGTAAGTTTAGCTTTATGTAGCTGTCTTCCCTCCTTTCCTTTCATTATTCTTTTTCATACTCCTTCGATTCACAAATATGTGGCTGCCACTACCACATCAACCCATTCCTTTACCCATTTCCATATTTTTCTACTTCATAAGCTTGATTTCGAAAATATTTTTGTCTTTTTCTATTAGCTTCCCTCCGTGCTTCCATGCTTCTCTTATCTTTCTTACTCCCAGAATGAATCATCTACCTGTGATCAACCTGGCCTTTGTCTTTTCCTTCTCTCGTTCGTACTTCATAAAACCTTTTTTGACCTCCTTACTAATGCTTCTTACTTTTTTAAGATTCAATAATTTGCCCAACAGAGTATCTCTCTCCCTCTATTTCTTTCTTCCCTTTATTTGCTTTCCTTCAACTCATCCCTACTCATGATCGACCTTGTTGGACTGTACAGGTGACATAAAACAAATTTTTATAAGTATACAAAGACGGAAAGAGAGAATAAGAGGATTAACTAACTAAATAATTTTGTGTATACGTTAAGAAGGCGACGTTTCACTTACAAGCCGACTCCATCCCATACGGTCAAACCGGACAGGGATCGCAGCTCCACATTTCCATTCTAAGCCCGTCCAAGAAACGATTGATTTGGCCCAACTATGAAATACGTTAGTATCTCCTTACTCTCCTTAACTCACGGTTGTCTCGTACAGAAACCCAATACGCAGGATCGACGTCCGGGAAGCGTGCTCTATCCTATGATCTTGCGGACGCATTTGGTTCAACGGCATCGACACGCCTCTGCAAGGCAATATTCAATACCCATGTCTCACAGCCATAGAGTAAGACTTCGAGTGACTTCCTGGTAAATCCTACCGTTGTTCTGCACTATCCTATCATGGTATGTGAAACATCTGGGGACTCAATCCTCACCACATATATAAACGGACTGAACTGTGTCTTGAAGTAACCCTCCAAACGACTGTAACTTGGTTTTCGATGAAGAGACCCTCAGTCTCAGTGACTTTACATAATCATGCAGCACTTCAAGAGCCTTCACCAGACCCTCCAGCGATTCCGCGAGAAGTACAGCATCATCAGCAAAAACAAGGGCAGTGACTTTGATGTTGCCGACACATGATCCACAACGACTTTGATCAGCAATTTTGCCTAATACCCCGTCTATGGAAGTGTTGTAAAGTGAGGGAGCAAGGGCGTATCCCTGTCTCACTCCTGGAGTAACAGGGAAGAATCCAGAAACTATTTCGCAGCACTTCACAGCACTTCCAGTTCAAGAGTTCAGGCCAGTCATCAAGTCAATAACCCTTGTATAGAATCCCATGGATCAGCAAAATATTTCAGAGTTCCTCACAGTGCACTCAATCAAATGCTTTTTTGGAATCAACAGGGGCCTGATAGTAGCCAAAGTCGAAACCTTCCAGATAGGGACAACTAGCCCTCTTTTTAATCAGGAGAAATAGTACCGGACTACCACACAGCAGAGGGCACCGCCTACATCCCATGAATTATGGCTTCACTCCCGACTTTCAGCACTGCGCTGTCATCTGCCTTTTCACCCTTCAAATTCCTCAAAGTCTCTCTCACGTACGCAAGAGAGGGCAAAGTTTCGACGTTTGGTAGATAAATAACCGCCACCTGCAAATCACCTGCAAGCTTTTCGCTTGCCATGTACAGCTGCCGAAAGCACTCGGCCCAACGAGCCTGGTACGTCATGTCCGCAAGAGAGAGCGGAGTTTCGTCATTACAACCGCCACCTGTAAATCACCTGCAAGTTGTTCGCTTGCCATGTACAGCTGCCAAAAGCACTCGGCCCAACGAGACCGGTACTCATCCGCATCTGATACTCATCAGCCGTTTGGATAGTGCTCGTCTGAGATGTGGATATGAAAAGGAGAGTTTTTAAAGCTCTGAAGATTGGTGTAAGGGCGTCCGAGTCCAGTATCATGCCGTGTCCCTATCCTGCTTGGCAGAATGCCTCTTCTCAGTATGCACAAATGTCTCCTTTGAGACAACTCTACTCCTAGACTTTGGACGTTCTCCTATGCACTCTTCGGAAACTTCGAGAGTTTCATGTATCCTACAATGGACCGTATTGGCTATACAGGCCATGTGGCCACTCAACTCCAAGCTGAATTTTCCATAGCGTTGAAGTTATAGACTAGAGTGCATCTGAGGCTGTCTCAGGGATACACGGCCATGATGCCGCCGTCGCCCCAAGCCGATGATTGCACACACTTCACTCCTACCCGATTTCATTTTTTCTCCATGTCAAATAGTAGCGTCAGGAAATCGAGTAGGAGTAAAGTCTGTGCAATCGTTGGCTTGGAGCGGTGGCGGCACCAAGGCCTTGTATCCTGGAGGCATCCTCAGACGCAGTCTAGTACATAACTTGAGTTCTATGAAAAGTACCGCTTTGACAGTTCACTGAGTGGCCACGCGTGGCCCTGCCTGTATAGCCAATACAGTCCATTCCAGGGTCCTATAGAGTACCAAGCACCTGAAACCGATTTGAGACTGTCAGTGCATACTTCTGACCACACGCCTGATCTCTCAGAGATTATTGTCTACGTATATTCGGTATTTACACATGTAATTTGTCTTCACAGCATATGGAGAACACAGTAAAAGGTAAAGGCCAGTCATTTGCTAAAATTGCGCGCGGCCTAGGTACTCATCTCAGTCAAATTAGACCTTGAGTCAGTGGCGGGAAATAACCCATTTACCCGGGAAACAGGACTAATATGCAGAGGTGGGCAAGTGCGGTAGTGCGGTAGTACCGCATCGCAAAAAAAGTACCGCACTAACGCAAACTTTCTGAAAATACCGCACTACCGCGGACCGCACTAAAAAAACCTGCGGTGCTTTTTGCGGTACTTAGAAAACCATCGAAGACATTTGCAGAGCGGCATGCTCACAGAAATGTCTTTTTTTTTTTTTTACATTGAATCGGATTCAATCAGTCAATCGGTATCAGTCATCAGAATCAGTGATTCAATCATTCTGACTTTTCAGTCATTGTTCGAAATTAAATACTAAATGAATAACTCAGAGTAAATCTGTTCGTCACTCAACCCAAGGCGGCGTGCCATGACTGTCTCTGACGATGAATGTAGGCTACATGTCAGTGTACAACAGTACAGGCAAGTACTAACATGATTGCCGCTTAATCTCATGTCCCGTACACATTTTTTCTTTGATGCATAATATTAACATAGACCATAGTACATTTTTTTTTTATGTCGCGGCCTATTGCGCCGGTAGGCTTCTTCCCGGTGGGGCCTGATGGTCGGCCCAGCTCGTTCTGGCGCAGGCAAGTGTTTATAGTGGCGTCATCTTGCATTGGCTCATGCTGCCCTCCCGGAGCTCATCTTTAATCCTAGAATCTAGAGTCCGGGTTGATAGGTGGTCTTCTGGACAGCATGTGGGTAGTTTTAAGCCACTTGGCGGCGGCTGAAAAATCCCAGCTTGGTGGCACCGGGCGGGGATTGAACTCGCGTTCTCCTGAACGCGACGCCGTCACTCTGTCGACTCAGCCACCGCTGTTTTTTAACTTCATTGTAACTTCTCTATTTTATCAATCTCTCTCTCTCTCTCTCTCTCTCTCTCTCTCTCTCTCTCTCTCTCTCTCTCTCTCTCTCTCTCTCTTCAATGTAGCCAAGATCAATATTGTTTGATTATAATATTAATAATAATAATAATAATAATAATAATAATGATAATAATGATAATTTATCATTATTATTATTATCATTATTATTATTATCATCATCATTATTATTATTATTATTATTATTATTATTATTATTATTATTATTATTATTATTATTATTATTATTTCCTTCTCTTTAAAATTTCCACGTGGTTTCTTCGCTGAGGCATGAGACACCAGGGCTTACAGCTTTCCCACGGGAGCCGCTATTAACAGTTGCAGTTGATGTGTTTTGTCTTAATATGTTGGACAGTTTGAATAATGCTGGGATCACACATCCGCGATTTCGCTTTGTGACGGTTGGCGATTTTGAAAATTTCCGAAATCGGCATATACGCTCGACATCATAGCGACGTCCCTGCGAATAGTCGCAATAGTCGCGTGGTATAGTTCGCACGACTTGCAGGTGCCGGCCCGTCGCGTGAACATTTTGAAATGTTCAAAAAGTTCGCAGAAAGTCTGCGATATTGGCCAAATCGCACGATTATTCGCACGGTTAAGCGAGAGACCATCGCAGTAAGCGCTCGCATACCCTTGTCAAACGCAAGGGGTCGCGGTGTCTGCGAGCGGATATGCGAGCGACTTTGTAGAGTGTGCTTATGGCAGCGACGCTGCTTCGGAGAGCGAGATGGCAGCGAGCGAGGGGGAGGGTGTGAAAAACCATAGGCGAGCGACCACTCGCTCGCACTCACACTGTCCTGCCACACGCCACTACCCTGCCCGCCTGCAAAATAATAGCCTAATATTCATGAATTTATAATAACACCATATCGTTCCTAACTGCTAAATAATAGCTTAGTATTCATGAATGGAAAATAATAGAATAGTATTCCTAAATGCAAAATAATACCCTAATGTTCATAAATGGAAAATAATAGAATAGTATTCCTAACTGCTAAATAATAGCCTAGTATTCATAAATACAAAATAATAGAATAATATTCCTAAATGTAAAATAATAGCCTGGTTTAACAAAATGCAAAATTATAAGATAGTGTACACAGTATAATTATTAGCTAGAGTACACAGTAAAATTATAATGTATTTCTCTTGACTATTTAATTAGCTTGTTAGCAAGTTATTACAGACTGTAAAACTCTTTCCACTTACAATTTATTACAGAAGTTGTAGATACGGTATAACATGCAGGAAACCTTACACCATACGAAGAAAATCCAATATTCCTCAAAACTACTTACTTTCTTCCCAGGAGATCACGACCCCCAGGTTAAGAATTGCTAAATTAGAATCAAGAAACAATAAAGCAATATCAGCGACAGCAAGGGAGGGTAGCACGGGCTACTTTGTAATTGAAGCACTCGGTGTTCGTTACTAGCCGACTATCAAAACTGAATCGACACAAGCAGCTAGCGTTGCCATATGGGGATTATTTTACCATATTGAAAACCTATACGGTTGATCAGCCGAAATAAAAACCTTAGCTTTATAGCGTCGGGATATTAATTTCTGGTTAGTGTGTGTGTGTGTGTGTGTGTGTGTGTGTGTGTGTGTATATATATATATATATATATATATATATATATATATATATATATATATATATATATATATATATATATATATATATATATTTAATGTGTGGTGTGTGGGGGATGGATGGTAGAGAGAGCGCCCGCCTATATGGGTCGTACAGCGACGCGCCCTCGACGTTTTCCATGCGTGCGACGTCGATCGTCGTCGAGCAGCTAGTGGCATAGTCGCCAGGCCCTGCGTTCATCGCGAACCGTCGCAACGGGTTTTATTTTCAAAATTGGGCTACTCTGCGTACAGTCGCGCGCATTCACGCACGATTCACCTCGACGTTCCCTCGCCTGTCGCCCTCGTGTGCGTATAGGCGAGCGACCCTCCCTCGCCATGTTGCTGTGAGTTGAAACAGAGGCAAACTCGCCGAGACAATGGCGATGCTCCCACGATTTCGTGCATTTTCAAAATCGCCAACCGTCGCAGAGCGAAATCGCATATGTGTGATCCCAGCATAATGTTTCACTCTTCCTGTCATGACTTTCCTATATTAGTAATCTTTCGTTTTCGCTCAAACGCTGGAGAATATTCATCCCCTTCCTCCCCTAATCCCGTTCCCCTGCACTCCCCCATATCCCTGCAGCTGCACCCTCCCACCCCCCACTTCCTCCTTTTTCACATGACGCTGATCTCCTCCTCCCCCTTCCCTGTCCCCTCCCTCCTCCCTCGGTAAGTTGCATTCCCTTCCTCCTCCCCTTCCCGTCCTCTACCCCCCCGACCTGTCCCCCCCTTCCTCTTCCCTTACCTCCCTCTCTCCCTCCCCCAGTCCTCCTTTATTTTTTTTTATTTATGCATCTCAAGTTATTAGTTAGTCAATGGATAGCCAGGATAGGTACTGAAGTATTTTTTTCATATTGACTAGTGACTACCGCTACCGCAGTACCGCACACCGCGTACCGCACTGGGAAAGAAAAAAAAACGCAACCGCACTACTCCGTTTCAGTTTCAGTAAATGCGAAGGAAGACACAGTGTATCTGATTCATGCGGGAACCAACGACGTTCAGTCAACTCAATCTCAGGACCTGCTGTCAAAATACCGTCAAGTCATTCGGAAATACAAGACAAAATCCACTCACCTCATCGACGGCGTCAACACTAGTCTAAAGAAGTTATGTTACGATGAAAGCGTAGCATTCACAAACGCCTGGCATTACTTCAATGAGCGCCCTGACTTGTTTCGCGATGACGGCCTCCACCTGAATGAGGTTGGTTCGGCGCGGCTTGGAAGGCTCTTGAACGAGGCAGTTGAAAGCTTTTCGAAAACCTATTAAAAAAACTGCAAGCGAGGGCAAGGCAAAGGCAACCTTTGATCAAACTAGCCGTAGCGTCGGTGCGGCTTACAGGTAACTGTGTAACCAACGACGCCTCCGACAAGCGAACTGATACAACACGTCGCGACCCAACCAAGCGTCACATTTCCGTTTTGAACACAAATGCACGTAGTCCATTACCCAAAACGGATGAAATTTGGGCGTATATTGCAACAGAGAAATCCGATGTGGTAGCCATCACAGAGACTTGGGCCAACTCTTCACATACAGTATCCGAACTGTCATTCCCCGGGTACGAAAGCTCCCCCAAAAATCGAAAGCACAAGGAGAAATTTGCTACGTAAAAAGTACGCTCCCTGCCATACAAATAGACAAACAGGACGCAGAGAATTACGATTCCGTCTATGTGGACATAGCTGCGAATAATAGGAAACTAATACTTGCGACCGTATACAGGCCCCCAAAACAACAGGCAGCCGACGTCATTGCCATGTACGAAGAGCTTCACTCTAACACAAAGCAAAGAAGCAATAATAATTGGGGACTTTAAATGCCCTAACATTTACTTGGGACATTTGACTGGAGATGAAAAGGGTAACAGGCTTATAGAAATGATGGAGGATTCGTTCCTCACTCAAGTTCTAGCTCAACCGACAAGATAAAACAATCTGCATGATCTGGTACTAGTAAGTGACCCCGACCTCATTCGCGACTGTGAAGTTGATGAGAAAATTAATGGTTGCGATCACCACTTAATCTGTTTTAATGTCAACATAAGTCACAAACTCATAGACAATCCGTCAGTGATACCAGACTACAAAAAAGCTAATTTCAACCTCGCCCGTGAGCTGCTTCCCCCTGCGACCTGGGACCAACTTAACCTCACCGACAATTCCTAAAAACATATCCTCCAACTTCACTTCTTCATCTTTCCCTCCACTCCTCAGTCCTGACTGCAACACTGCCGTCTCATCTATCTCTAAGGCTGAACTCTTCTTTCAAACTTTTCTAAAAACTCCTCTCTGGACGATTCTGGGCATATTTCTCCTACTCATCCCCTCTCTGACTCTTTTATGCCTGTTATAAAGATTCTTCAAAATGATGTTTTCTATGCCCTGTCTGGCCTCAATCCTCAGAAGGCTTATGGACCTGATGGAGTGCCTCCTATTGTCCTTAAAAATTGTGCCTCAGTGCTGTCACCCTGCCTGGTCAAACTCTTTCGCCTCTTCCTGTCAACATCTATCTTTCCTTCCTGCTGGAAGTGTGCCTTCATACAGCCTGTGCCTAAGAAGGCTGACCGTTCCAATCCCTCAAACTACCGTCCTATAGCTTTACTTTCTTGTCTATTAAAAGCTTTTGAATCAATCCTTAACCGGAAGATTCAAAAGCACCTTTCCACTTCTGACCTTCTATCTGATCGCCAGTATGGGTTCCGCAAGGGGCTTTCTACTGGTGATCTCCTTGCCTTTCTAACTAACTCTTGGTCATCCTCTCTTACCCGTTTCGGTGAAACCTTTGCTATTGCGCTGGACATATCTAAAGCTTTTGATGGGGTCTGGCAAAAATCTTTGCTTTCCAAACTACCCTCCTACGGTTTATATCCTTCTCTCTGTACCTTTATCTCCAGTTTCCTTTCTGACCGTTCTATTTCTGCTGTGGTAGACGGTCACTGTTCTTCCCCTAAACCTATTAACAGTGGTGTCCCACAGGGTTCTGTCCTATCTCCCACTCTCTTTCTGTTGTTCAATGATGACCTTTCCAAAACGAACCGTCCTATCCATTCTTACGCCGATGACTCCACTCTGCATTACTCAGCTTCTTTTAATAGAAGACCCACCCTACAGGAACTTAACGATTAAAGGCTGGAGGCAACAGAACGCTGAGCCTCAGACCTTACTCTTATTTCCGATTGGGGCAAGAGCAAGCTGGTGCCCTTCAACGCCTCAAAAACACAGTTTCTCCACCTATCCACTCGACCCAATTTTCCAAGCAACTATCTCCTATTCTTTGACAACACGCAGCTATCACCTTCTTCAACACTAAACATCCTCGGTCTATCCTTAACTCAAAATCTCAACTGGAAACCTCATATCTCATATCTTACTAAATCAACTTCCTCGAGGCTGGGCGTTCTGTACCGTCTCCGCCAGTTCTTCTCCCTCGCACAGTTGCTATCCATTTACGGGGGCCGCCCTCGTATGGAATATGCATCTCATGTGTGGGGGGGTCCACTCACACAGCTCTCCTTGATAGAGTGGAGTCAAAGGCTCTTCGTCTCATCAGCTCTCCTACTCATACTGATAGTCTTCTACCTCTCAAATTCCGCCGCCATGTTGCCTCTCTTTCTATCTTCTATTGATATTTTCATGCTGACTGCTCTTCTGAACTTGCTATCTGCACGCCTCCCCCCCTACCTCGGCCCCGCTGCACACGACTTTCTACTCATGCCCATCCTTGTCCAAACCCCTTATGCAAGAGTCAACCAGCATCTTCACTCTTTCATCCCTCACGCTGGTAAACTTTGGAATAATCTTCCTTCATATGTATTTCCTCCTGCCTATGACTTGAACTCTTTCAAGAGGAAGGTATCAGGACACCTCTCCTTCCGAAATTGACCTCTCTTTTTGGACACTGTTTTGACCTCTATTCAGGAGAAGTAAGTAGCAGGCTTTTTTTTTCTTTACGCCCTTGAACTGTCTCCTTAGCTGTAAAAAAAAAAAAATACATTCAACAACGTGTGGAACGGCTTTAAAGATAAGCTTTTGGGGGTAGGGAAGGCTACAGTGCCTGCGAAACCCAGGCAAGTAAATGGTGCCGTAAATCCACCGTGGATGACCAGAGAAATAAAAAGGGCGGTAAACTTAAAGAAAAAAAGGAATTATAACCTAATGAAAGAGGATGACACCGCCGAAGCCCGTACACAGTACCAAAACAGCCTCAGAGCTTGTCGCACCCTTATTCGGAGTAGTAAACGCAACTACGAAAAACAAATAGCGCGTGACATCAAGACAAACTCAAAAAAATTCTTCACATACATCAGATCGGAAAAGAAAGTAAAATCCAATATTGGACCCCTGACAGACGAGACTGGATCTGTAACTCAGGACAGTAAACAGATGGTCAGAATCCTCAACAGTAACTTCGCATCCGTATTCACAGTCGAGGACATCGAAACCATTCCCGAGGACCCTGACCCTCCGAGGGGGATCACGCCCCTGGAAAATGACTCAATATGCGACCAAGAAGTGAACAAGTACTTGGACAAACTCGACACGAACAAGTCAATGGGACCTGACAGTTTGTCACCGCGGTTATTAAAAGAGCTTAAACAACAAATACTTCAGCCACTCACTAACATATTCAACCGGTCAGTACAACTGAACAAGGTCCCAGAAGACTGGAAGATGGCGAACGTAACACCGATTTTCAAAAAAGGAGACAAAAGCGTTGCATTAAACTACAGGCCCATACATGGAGGTATAAAGGGTGGAGAGGCCGTGAGGCGCTAGGGCTGATGCCTGCGAACTGTCAGCCGGCCATCTTTTTTGTACAGTAGGGCTAGGCAGCGACTGCTGGGTAGTGATGAAACACGTCATGGAAGTATTTCGCTGCGTTGGAATGCATGTTTGTCCCCTGTCTAAGAAGTGGGGTTGGGGTGAGGTCACATAATTAACAGGGAGAGTCAGGTCTGTTTATGGGTAGGGCTATGATGACTCAGGTCGAGTAAAACCGAGGTCAGGGTGAGGACAGATAGTTAATAAGGGATGTCAGGTCTTGACCCAAGTCGATCCACACATACTCTCTCAATCTATAATACAGTAGAGCTCTCGTGCAGTGAGAGTAATAAAGGTAGGAGTGTCGCTCCGTGTGTGGTCTGGGACGCCGACTACCTGTGTTGCATTTGGGTGCAATGAGCATGCGAACAAAAATCTGATCCATCCATTACTCTTCACCAGTAAGTTATTTATTGATTCACGTTTATATCAGATGTTCAAGCAAGCGTGCATTACTTCTATAAACAAGACTGATGCACAGGACATATCCACATTGATGATTTGATCAAAGTGTTAGCAACATCTCTCTGACAAGATCGTTGGCTATATAGTCGGATTTGTCAGCTTAAAATTTAAGAGATCTTTAAAGTGTGAGTCGTGCTGCAATGCTTTATTTACCCAACATCTGGATGCAACTCACTGATTTATCTCAGTTGAAAATAAAGGCCACCTATCTTTTCAGAGAGAAAGTTTTACAGAATAGTGACCAACCATATGCAAAGTTGTCAACACATGCTTGGCACAACATTGTAACACTTGTACTGTCTGAGTTCCAGGAGAGGGCTGATTCTCCTGCCTGGCACAACACATGTTAGACAGTGATCCGTTCACTAATCATCTTGTGTTATTGATCAAGGCTGTAGCCAAGATCTATCTGCAGGTCAGGTACAGATATGCAGCCAGACAGTTTACTGCACGACTAATACCCCTTAAAGGCGCCAGAAGTAGAGCCAGGATTAATAAATTAATACTATTTAGTGGAATGTGATTCTGTGTATAATATATAATATCTAGTGTGAAGGACCTGTTGGCATGCAATATATGGGTAGCATTAACACTGTAGTTTCATTTAACACGCCAGCATATTATAAGTAATTATAAACAGTGTAAAATGGGGTAAAAAAAAGTGCTACTGAAGTGACAGCCCCTACAATAATATGGCGGACGGGGGAGAGCGGCGGGCCGAGACAGTACTGACCGCGCGCCTCACAGCCACTCCGCCCTTAATATCTCCATGGGCCCATAACTTTGACATCAGTGGCAGGAAAAATACATGAAAAGATTATTAGAGACAAACTTGTTAAGTTTCTAGAAGACAATAATATAATCTCCGACACCCAGCTTGGCTTCAGAAACATGCGCTCCTGCTTAACGAATTTATTAGACTTCTTCCAAGGTATATATAAGAACTGGGATGCCCACATCCTCAGTGATGTTATATACCTGGACTTTCAGAAAGCCTTCGACAAAGTACCGCACGAGCGACTCCTTAAGAAACTGCACTCGGCGGGCATTGGGGCCAATCTGATCGCATGGATAAGAGATTGGTTCACCAGCAGAAAACAACGAGTACTACTCAACGGACAGCCTTCCGATATGCTTACAGTCACTAGTGGAGTGCCTCAAGGGTAAGTGCTGGGACCCATTCTCTTTATCATATATATCAATGACCCAGAATCAGGACTGAAATCCCCAATATCGAAATTTGCTAATGACACCAAGGTGGGTGGAAAGACTCTCACAAACACCAACTACGAAATAATTTAGAAAGACGTCAATCACATTATCGAATGGTCGGGAAAACGGCAAATGTCCTTTAATGTTGACAAATTCAAAGTCATGCACATTGGTTCCAGAAATAGGAACCACACATAATCATGAATGGGAAACCTCTGCAGGCGATTCAGGAGGAAAAGGATCTTGGAATCACTATCAGCAGTGACTTGAAACACGCGAATCACTGTTAAAAAGCATATAACAAGACCAACACTACGCTCAGGTTCATAGCGAGGAACTTTGAGTGTAAAACGCCAGACGTGATGCTGTCCTTGTATAATTCCATGGTAAGACCGCACCTCGAGGACATTGATTTACTGGAAAGGATTCAACGACGAACCACGAAGATGATTCCAACCTTAGGGGCTCAACCGTACGAGGAACGACTCAAGCGACTCACTCTCTTCACTGTGGAGAAAAGACGCCTACGAGGGGATATGATTCAAGTCTTCAAGTACCTGAAAAAGCTCAATAACTTCGATTACTCCAAATTCTTTGAACCGCAAACCAATTCAAGAGCTAAAAATAACGGTTTACCCATTCAGTCGAGTCGATGTAACACAGATATTGGAAGGAGTTTCTCTTCAAACCGAGTCATCCGCCACTGGAACAATCTTCCCTCAGATGTAGTAAATGCGAATACCATCATTTCTCTGCGTCGGGAGTAAACTGAATATCGAAGTGCTTTTATCTGCTCCTCAATATCGAGGTGCTTTCATCTGGTCCTAAGCCCCAAGTGGCTGTCGAGCAGATTAAATCACCAAAGCGGGCGACCTCGTAATGAGCCAATAGGCTTTCTGTTGCCTGCATTTCCATGTTTCCAAGTTTCCTCCTCCTCCTCCTCCTCCTCCTCCTAATTCTCCTCCTCCTAATCATTCAATCATTCTCCTCCTCCTCCTCCTCATCCTCCTCCTCCTCCTCAACTCAGAGTGAGGCTGAATCAACTCAGAGTGAGGCTGACAAACTAGAGTTGGACAGAATTCGCCGCGAAACCAAGAAATTAATAAAACGAAGCAAGACAAACCTTGAAGAATATATAGCGGAAACAAGTAAATCTAATCCTAAAGATTTGTTTTGCTATGTAAATAATAAAAAGTCACTAACCTGTGGTATCGGACCGCTTGCTAATGAAAATGGTAACCACACGAACGATGAAAATGAAACGGCTACAATCCTAAATAACTTTTTCGCATCCGTATTTACCGACGAAGATTGTTTATCACCTCAACCGCCGGAGGTTAGAAGGACCGAAAAGATGTTAAGTGGCGTGCTCATCGTAGAAAGTGACATTTTACGCACAACTGAAAATATTAAAGTAAGCAAAGCTCCTGGTCCAGACAAAATTACCCTAGGGTCTTAAAAGAAATCAAACATCAAATTTGTAAACCGCTCTCCATCATATTCAATAAATCTTTAACAGCTGGAAAAGTTCCGTCGGATTGGAAACTTGCAAATGTCACACCAATTTTCAAAAAGGGGGACACGTCTCATCCAGGAAACTATCGACCAATTAGCCTGACATCGATTGTTTGTAAGTTAATGGAGACTATCATTCGCGACAATATGGTGAAATTCTTCGAAGAAAATAATATAATAAATAATTCGCAACATGGCTTCCGTAGTAAACGTTCGTGTTTGACTAACTTACTTGATTTTTTTCATTATATTTTTGAGGTGTTTGATGAAAGCAGATCAGTAGATATCATATATCTGGATTTTCAAAAGGCATTTGATAAGGTCCCCCACCAACGATTGCTCAGCAAACTATTGGCGCACGGTATCTCGGGTAACATTCACAATTGGCTTGTGGACTGGCTCTCTGAGCGGAAACAAAGAGTAGTTCTAAACGGTGTTACATCTAACTGGCTCGACGTCAGAAGTGGCGTACCTCAAGGATCAGTGCTTGGCCCCATGCTCTTCTTAATTTATGTTAATGATATCGATGATGGACTCACTTGCAAAGTATCAAAATTTGCAGATGACACAAAAATTGCTAGTAAAGTAACTGCGACACTCGACGAAGAAGCTTTACAATCAGATCTAGATCGACTTGCACGTTGGGCCAATCAATGGCAAATGAAATTTAACGTTGACAAATGTAAAGTGTTGCACATCGGAAAAAATAACAATCGCGTTCGATACGTAATGAATGGCCAACAACTTTCTGCAGTAAGTAAAGGAAAGGATCTTGGAATCACTATATCAACCGATTTAAAGCCCGGTCAGCATTGTTCAGAGGTAGTTAAAACTGCAAACAAATTGGTTGGCTTCATCGGACGAGTCTTTAATAATAAATCGGAAAAAGTAATATTAAAACTGTATAATTCGTTGGTTCGACCCCGTCTAGAGTACTGTATACAGTTTTGGTCTCCCTATTACAGAAAAGACATAGAAAAGTTGGAACGGGTTCAACGAAGAGTAACAAAGATGATTCCTAGGTTGAGAAATTTATCATATGAACAAAGGCTTAGAGAAGTAAATTTATTCAGTCAATCAAAACGAAGAATGTGAGGCGATCTAATAGAAGTGTTTAAAATGTTTAAAGGATTCAGTGATATTAATGCGGAAGATTACTTTACAATTGATCGATCAAATAGAACAAGAAGAAATCACAATTTGAAGATAAGTGGTAAAAGATAATCGTCGCACGAAGCTAAACACTTCTTCTTCAATCGAGTTGTTAATGTTTGGAACTCTCTACCCTGTGATGTCGTTGATAGTACAACAGTTACGGCCTTCAAGAATAGATTAGACAAGTATTTTGAATCCAACCAGCAACTAAGATATTACACATTGTCGTAATAACGTTAAGTTCTTTCGAATACTGGTGTCCTTGTCCGCTTTTATCGCCCGGTTAGTGGTAGCAGTAATGGTAGTTCTTTCCTCTTTCCTACATAAATTCCACGCAGTTTTTCCATGATGCATGGTTCTTTTTCCTTTCCTGCCAGCTTTGGCTGGAGGG
Source organism: Eriocheir sinensis (assembly GCF_024679095.1). Lineage (NCBI taxonomy): Eukaryota > Metazoa > Arthropoda > Malacostraca > Decapoda > Varunidae > Eriocheir > Eriocheir sinensis. The sequence continues at coordinate 23,103,332 of NC_066518.1, forward strand.
ATGGGAGGGTGGGGAGGAGCCTTCCCATTTGCTGTCCTTCATCTTCCGCCTTTGATTAGATATTTAGTGTAGCTTGTCACAAACAGCCTCGTAAGGACCAGCAGGTCTGCTGTTGTTTGTTCTTCCTTTGTGTTCATTTGTGTTCCTCCTCCTCCTGCTCCTCGTCCTCATTTTTCCATACCCCCTTCCGTCTCATCTTTCATTTCACTTTTCTTTTCTTTTTCTTTATTCTTCATTTTAATCTTCCTTTTTATCTTCCCATTTCATCCTCCTCCTCTTCCTCTTCCTCCTCCTCCTCCTTTTCCTCCTCCTCCTCTTTCTCCTCCGTATAATTCGCTGGTAAGGCCCCACCTGGAATACGCCGTGCAATTCTTGTCTCCTAATTACAGGAAAGACATTGAATTACTTGAGAGAGTACAGCGCCGCGCCACGAAGATGATACCATCACTGAGGACGAAGCCCTATGAAGAGCGACTCGAGCGACTCAACCTCTTCACGTTGGAAAAGAGACGCCTGCGGGGAGACATGATACAAGTCTTTAAGTACCTGAACAAGCTCAGCATCGTTGATCACTCCAAACTCTTCACGCTACAAACCAACCTGAGAACAAGAAACAACGGAAAAACAATTCAAGCAAAGCGATGCAATACCGACATCGGCAGGAGTTATTTCTCGAATAGAGTTGTTCGCCACTGGAACAGCCTTCCTGCAGAAGTGGTTAGCGCAGAGAGCATCAACTCCTTCAAGAAACGCATTGATCGCCACTTTGCTGCATCGGGAGTGAACTGAACGTTCCCAAGAGTAGATACACAAGTGCTTTAATCCTTCCCTGCAAGCCACTCCTATGGCAAACGGATTGATTAAATCACTGAACGCAGGCAGCCTAGTTAATAGCCAACAGGCTTTCTGCTGCCTGCTAGTCCATGTTTCCATGTTTCCTCATCCTTCTCCTTCTCCTTTCTTCTCCTCCTCCTCCTCCTTCCCGCAAACCACTCCTGTGGCTAACGGATTGACTAAATCACTGTTAGGAAGCAGCCTTATAATGAGACAACTGGCTTTCTGCTGCCTGCTCGTACATGTTTCCATGTTTCCTGCTCCTCCTCCTCCTCCTCCGACTCCGACTCTTCCTCCTCCTCCTCCTTCTCCTCCTCGTCTCTCTCCCATTCCCCTTCTTCCTAATTCTCCTTTTTCTTCTGTTTACTCTTCTCTTTATTTTTCATTTTGTTATTTTCCATCTTCTTTCCTCCTCCCCTTTTCCCTCCCTCCTCTTCATCATTTTATCTTTCCTCTTTCTTCCCGTCCTCCTCCTCATCATCATCTTCCTCCACCTTACCCTTTCTTCCTTTATTATCTTTCTTCTCTTTATCCTCATGTTTTTCATATCTTTCTTTTACCTTTTCCTAACTTATACTTCTGCAGCTACGTTTACTACCCATCCCTTCAAACATTTTTCATATTTACCACTTCCTTCTCTTCCTCCTCCTCCTCCTCCTCCTCTTTCTCCTCCTCCTCTTTCTCCTCCCCCTCTTCCCCCTCCTATTCCTCTTTCTCTTCCTTCTCAAGTTCATATGAAGAACCTCGAGGGTACGGTACTGGGATTAATGATATTTTTATATAATTCAACGAAAGACTCAAATATGCAGTGCAGTTCTCCCCCTAATTAATTACAGGAAGGACACTGAATTACAGAAGAGAGATTTCGCTACGATTCCACCCTAAGTTATGTGACATTTGATGCATACTAGGAATGCGAATGTTCACATTATATTTTTTTACAAAAATACTTTTTTATCACTCTTTACTTGTCTCTAAAGTGACAAATATCTATCAATCTTTTTCACTATATCAGGATTTCATTATTGCTTTTTTCCTGGATAATTTCAACGCATACTGTCTGTATTGGTACATTTCTTTAAGGATTACAGGCAATATTGCAAATAAAATTGATTTGATTAATCGTTTCACAAAAGTTTAGCAACAACAGGTAATAATTTATTGAAATTAGTCATGAATAAGCTGTATTATTTTACCCTTGGCGATCATGCATGGCTTTGGTATCGCCAGTATATATTTTTTTACTGAATTGTTTTCTTTGTGTAAGTGTATCATTTTTGTAGCTTTTTTTATGCTTATAATAAACGTTAAGCATAAATGTCTGTGAAATATCCAAGATAATCTCTTGAGTAACCTACGAGAGAAAAGGCTATGTAAGAAAATATTTATTTATTTTCCTTATTCCTGGTAGATATTTTCCAATTGTATATGCCGATAGCAAATGAAAACAAAATGTTTTCTCTTCAAACTTTGCGTATGTGATCTGCGTAATTGAATTTTCTAATTTATCTCTTTTCCTGAACATTCCAGATAGATGCAGTGGAAACTTGTTGATAGAAACATTATTGCTATTTCAAGAATTTGGCGTGTACTCATTTAGCACTCAATAAATAACGACTTTTGCATTGTGGACCCTTCCAAATGTCGGGGTGGCAAGAGGGCATATGTTATCTTATATCCGGACCTTTCACCATTCTTTGCCATTCTCAGAAGAAAGCAGCAATTCAGTTGCGGAGGAAGACGTTGAAGATCTAGATTTCATTTTCCTTAAGGTGCTGCCTATAGCGCAGGTAGGCTGTCTTGAGGAGGCACTTGGACTACCCCAGTTTGAATTATTATTACTATTGTTATCATTATTACCTTTATTATATTTATTATTGTTATCGATATTCTTCTTCTTCGTCTTATTATTATTATTATATTATTATTATTATTATTATTATTATTATTATTATTATTATTATTATTATTATTATTATTATTATTATTATTATTATTATTATTATTATTATTATTATTATTATTATTATTGTTATTATTATTATTGTTGTTGTTGTTGTTGTTGTTGTTGTTATTAATATTATTATTATTTTTGTATTATTAATATTATTATTATTATTATTATTATTATTATTATTATTATTATTATTGTTATAACTATTATTATTATTATTATTATTATTATTATTATTATTATTATTATTATTAATAGATTCATAACTATTATTATTATTATTATTATTAGTAGTAGTAGTAGTAGTAGTAGTAGTAGTAGTAGTAGTAGTAGTCGTTAGTCGTAGTAGTAGTAGGAGGAGGTAGGAAGACACCTACCGAACGGGCGTGAGCTACTCCCGGTGAGGATATATGGGAAGCGAGGAGGGTTCTGAAGCCCTTCAAAGACCCTTCCCATGTCCTCATTAACAGTTTCCCCTTTTGTCTCATCAACAACAGAGAGCAGTTCAGCATGCTCTCTAAAGACAGTTCCTCTCTCTTTCTACACCACACTACATTCACACAACACACACACCTTTTCCCAAAATTCAAAATTCAAAATGGCGAAAAACAACAATGCCTCGGAGTCCCCGCCTGGAGGGGGGACCATAAATTCCCCCAGGGAAGACTTCCCTTCTGGCTGCCGACTTGAGAGGTGTCCTGATAAATCCTCGAACCTCCTCCTTATCAATTTTTGCAACATTCGTGATCTTCGTTCTAATTTTCATTCTGTGGAACACCATCTCTCCTCCTCTAAACCTCACCTTCTCTTCCTCACCGAAACACAGGTTTCTGAAGCTACTGACAGCAACATCTACTTTGATCCCTCCTACTATATCTATCCTAAATTTCAGTCCAAAGCTGGATGTTGCGCCTACGTGCGCAACGACATCACTTGCTCTCGTGCCCACGTCCTAGACTATTCTGAATTTTCCACCATCTGGCTAAGACTTCATTGTCATTCTATTGCTAAATACATCTGTGCTGTTTATCTCTCACCTAACTCTACTAACTATGTAAAATTCTTTGACTATTTGAATTCTAAAGTGGAGCACATCTTGACTCACTCTCCCTTCGCTGAAATCTCCATCTTGGGAGATTTCAATGTTCACCACCAGCTTTGGCTTTCATCCTCTTTCACTGACCAGCCAGGTGAACAAGCCTACAACCTAGAGCAGTTGGTTCAGCACCCTACACGTTTTCCCGACCGTCTTGGAGACAGGCCCAACATCCTAGACCTCTTCCTTACCTCTAATCCTTCTGCTTACTCTGTCAAACTGTTCTCTCCGTTGGGCTCCTCCGATCATAACCTTATTTATGTTTCCTGTCCCATCGCTCCTGTACATCCTCTGAACCCACCGAAGAGGCGATGCTTCTGGCATTTTGCTTCAGCTCGGTGGGACGACCTGAGGATGTACTTTTCCGATTTCCCGTGGAATGATTACTGCTTCCAGGAGAGAGACCCCTCTGTGTGTGCCCAGCGCATCTCAGAGGTGATTGTCTCTGGAATGGAGGCATACATTCCACGTTCTTTCTCTACTCCTCATGCTAAAAAGCCTTGGTTTAACCATGCTTGTTATCGTGCTATTAAAGATAGAGAGGCAGCTTACAAAAGGTTCCAGAGCCTTCGAACTCCCGCTAACTATGACCTTTACATTTCAGCCCGGAATCGTGCCAAATCTATTCTCCAACTTACCAAAACTTCTTTTATCAATAGAAAATGTCAACACCTTGCTTCTTCTAATTCTTCACGTGACTTCTGGCATCTAGCCAAAAATATCTCCCCCAATTTCATTTCTTCCTCTTTCCCTCCTCTCCTTAACCCTGACGGCAGCACTGCCGTCTCATCTGTCTCTAAGGCTGAACTCTTCCCTCAAACTTTCTGTAAGAACTCCACCTTGGACGATTCTGGGCATATTCCTCCTACTCATTCCCCCTCTGACCCCTTTATTCCTGTTATTAAGATTCTTCCAAATGATGTTTTCTATGCCCTCTCTGGCCTCAACTCTCAGAAGGCTTATGGCCCTGATGGAGTGCCTCCTATTGTCCTTAAAAACTGTGCTTCCGTGCTGACACCCTGCCTGGTCAAACTCTTTCGTCTCTGCCTATCAACATCTACCTTTCCTTCCTGCTGGAAGTATGCCTTTGTACAGCCTGTGCCTAAGTAGGGTGACCGTTCCAATCCCTCAAACTACCGCCCTATAGCTTTACTTTCCTGTCTATCTAATGCTTTTGAATCAATCCTTAACCGGAAGATTCAAAAGTACCAGTACCGGTACCGGTACTAACGGTACCTGAGTTTTCGGTACCGATACTACCGGTACTCAAATTAACGGTACTTGCCCATCCCTATCAAATAGTGCTGGTGTTAACCTGATAACTGTGCAACGCTGGGTGAAAAGATTTCGCGACGGTGGAGGTGTCTCACTACCAGGGCACAAGGAACACCCTGGCAAAGCAAAACAAATTAACCAACGGACTTTAAATGTCATCAGACGTCAGCTGGAGGTTAATCCACGCCTTACAGCTAAAGAAATACAGCAAGGCAACCATAATTCACTTGCTTCTGTCAGTTTAAGAACGGTGCAGTCGTTAAGTGGCGTAGTGTGCTCTGGAGCGATGAGGTCATGTTCAGTGGAACCGGCAACCCGTCTGGCAGAGTGTACCGCTCCAGAGGCAGCGACCCCATTAACCCCAAGTACACGAGAGGCGTCGTGAAACACCCAGACAGAGTGATGGTATGGGGATGTTTTTCATATCACAGCATTGGTGACCTTGTATTTTCCCCTCAAAATGTGACTGTCAACAAAAACAATTACTTCGAGCTCTTATATGACCACCTATCAGACTCTTTTGACATGTGCGGGGCCGACTTCATCATGCAAGACGGTGCACCTTGTCACACTGCCAAGGATGTGACTCAGTGGCTCACAGACTGTGACATTCTATTCTCCAGTGATTGGCCAGGTAACTCACCTGATTTAAATTCAATAGAAAATCTTTGGGCCATTTTGAAACGGAAATTACGACAAGCAGACACCTCATCGGTAACCCGGCTGAAGGCAACAATCGGGAAGGAATGTGAGGAAATTAACCCTGATACTCTCAAAAACCTTGTCGTTCCCTTCTTACACGCCTTAATGAGTGCATTAAGCGTAAAGGGATGCCTACACGCTACTAGAGCATGGTAAGTACTATTTTGTTTTACATTTATTATTGTTTAGTCTTTGTTGTTAAGTCTGCCGCACCTCGCGACATTTTCAATTGCGGCGACTGTTATAAAGATATGAGCATGTCTTAGGGCGTGCTGATAGCTTGTCGGCAGTCAGTATCCCGCCAACATCCCGACATCGTGTTAGCAAATATTTCTGACCCGACAGTCGTCACGAATGTCCTTCATTAGACGAATATCGTCGTCACGACAGTCCCTTGTTATTCATAAGTAATCAGCACCGGCGACTGTGCTGAAATGAAACATTCAAATCTCTCTCTCTCTCTCTCTCTCTCTCTCTCTCTCTCTCTCTCTCTCTCTCTCTCTCTCTCTCTCTCTCTCTCTTTTTTAATGGAGGATAATGTTTGGATAATACTGTATCGCTGCGCATGGCAGCGGCGCTCCTCTCCGTCAGTTTGGCCCTTCAAGCCTGTGGGGGAAGAGATCATAAACACGACACGGCACTAGATATCCGGGCTACAACAGTTTACGTTCCCCAGGTTTTCGTAGGCACCCATTCATAGACCATTCCGAAAGGAAGGATAAACAACTGGGTAGGCTGCACGCCGACTGCCCAGGCCGGCATTCGAACTCAGGCCCACAGATTCGTAGTCAGAGACGCTAACCACTGCACCGCGGAAATTTACATTAAAGTCATTATATATATATATATATATATATATATATATATATATATATATATATATATATATATATATATATATATATATATATATATATATATATATATATATATATATATATATATATATATATATATATATATATATATATATATATATATATATATATATATATATATATATATATATATATATATATATATATATATATATATATATATATATATATATATATATATATATATATATATATATATATATATATATATATATATATATATATATATATATATATATATATTCTATTGAATTTGAATAGCCTTGGTTTAATCACACTTGTTCTCGTGCTGTCAATGATAGAGAGGCAGCTCACAAAAGGTACCAGAGCCTTCAAACTAATGCTAATTATGAACTTTATATTTCTGCCCGAAATCGTGCCAAACCTATTCTCCAACTAACCAAAAATTCTTTCATTAATAGAAAATGCCAAAACCTTGCTTTCTCTAACTCTTCCCGTGACTTCTGGCATCTAGCCAAAAACATCTCCTCCAACTTCACTTCTTCAGCTTTCCTTCCACTCCTCAGTCCTGACGGCAACACTGCCGTCTCGTCTATCTCTAAGGCTGAACTCTTCTCTCAAACTTTTTCTAAAAACTCCACTCTGGACGATTCTGGGCATATTCCTCCTACTCATCCCCCCTCTGACTCCTTTATGCCTGTTATAAAGATTCTTCAAAATGTTGTTTTCTATGCCCTCTCTGGCCTCAGTCCTCAGAAGGCTTATGGACCTGATGGAGGGCCTCCTATTGTCGTTAAAAACTGTGCCTCCGTGCTGTCACCCTGCCTGGTCAAACTCTTTCGCCTCTGCCTGTCAACATCTACCTTTCCTTCTTGCTGGAAGTATGCCTTCATACAGCCTGTGCCTAAGAAGGGTGACCGCTCCAATCATTCAAACTACCGTCCTATAGCTTTACTTTCTTGTCTATCTAAAGCTTTTGAATCAATCCTTAACCGGAAGATTCAAAAGCACCTTTCCACTTCTGACCTTCTATCTGATCGCCAGTATGGGTTCCGCAAGGGGCGTTCTACTGGTGATCTCCTAGCCTTCTTAACTGACTCTTGGTCATCCTCTCCTCTCTTAGCCGTTTCGGTGAAACCTTTGCTATTGCGCTGGACATATCAAAAGCTTTTGATAGGGTCTGGCACAAATCTTTGCTTTCCAAACTACCCTCCTACGGTTTCTATCCTTCTCTCTGTACCTTTATCTCCAGCTTCCTTTCTGACCTTCTATTTCTGCCGTGGTAGACGGTCACTGTTCTTCCCCTAAATCTATTAACAGTGGTGTCCCACAGGGTTCTGTCCTATCTCCCACTCTTTTTCTGTTGTTCATTGATGATCTTCTTTCCAGAACGAACTGTCCTATCCATTCCTACGCCGATGATTCCGCTCTGCATTACTCAACTTCTTTTAATAGAAGACCCACCCTACAGGAACTTAACGACTCAAGGCTGGAGGCTGCAGAACGCTTAGCCTCAGACCTTACTATTATTTCCGATTGGGGCAAGAGGAACCTGATGTCCTTCAACGCCTCAAAAACACAGTTTCTCTACCTATCCACTCGACACAATCTTCCAAACAACTATCCCCTATTCTTTGACAACACCCAGCTATCACCTTCCTCAACACTAAACATCCTCGGTCTATCCTTAACTCAAAATCTCAACTGGAAACTTGATATCTAATCTCTTACTAAATCAGCTTCCTCGAGGCTGGGCGTTCTGTACCGTCTCCGCCAGTTCTTCTCCCCTGCACAGTTGCCGTCCATATACAGGGGCCTTGTCCGCCCTCGTATGGAGTATGCATCTCATGTGTGGGGGGGCTCCACTCACACGGCTCTTCTGGACAGAGTGGAGGCTAAGGCTCTTCGTCTCATCAGCTCTTCTCCTCATACTGATAGTCTTCTATCTCTTAAATTCCGCCGCAATGTTGCCTCTCTTTCTATCTTCTATCGATATTTCCACGCTGACTGCTCTTCTGAACTTGCTAACTGCATTCCTCCCCCCTTCCCGCGGCCCCGCTGCACTCGACTTTCTACTCATGCTTATCCCTATACTGTCCAAACCCCTTATGCAAGAGTTAACCAGCATCTTCACTCTTTCATCCCTCACGCTGGTAAACTCTGGAACAATCTTCCTTTATCTGTATTTCCTCCTGCCTACGACTTGAACTTTTTCAAGAGGAGGGTATCAGGACATCTCTCCTCTCGTATTTGATCTTGCTTTCGGCCACCTCTTTTGTTTCTTTTTTAGGAGCAGCGAGTAGCGGGCTTTTTTTTTATTATTGTTTTCTTTTTTTGTGTGCCCTTGAGCTGCCTCGTTTGTTGTAAAAAAAAAAAAATATATATATATATATATATATATATATATATATATAAATATATATATATATATATATATATATATAAATATATATATATATATATATATATATATATATATATATATATATATATATATATATATATATATATATATATACATATATATATATATATATATATATATATATATATATATATATATATATATATATATATATATATATATATATATATATATATATATATATATATATATATATATATATATATAGAGAGAGAGAGAGAGAGGGGGGAGGCGGTGACTGAGTGGATAGCGTGACGGCGCCGCGTTCAGGATGAGAATGAGGATATATATATATATATATATATATATATATATATATATATATATATATATATATATATATATATATATATATATATATATATATATATACGCACACACACGCACACACACACACACACACACACACACACACACACACACACACACTTCACATTTAAATCCTAAAACTCGGAGGACTTAAGTATATAAATACATACCCCACTTTGTGTCTCCGTCCTTAAAGTTGCCCCGATATTCACCTGTGAAGATAAAAAGCATTCATTTAGATTTTTCTTCATTGTGGATACTTGAAACTATTTTTCACTTCATATCTAACTGAAAAAAAAACTAGGCTACATGGTGCCAAAATACATAATATTCAATAACAACCCCATAAAATACATCCTTGAAATAAATTTATTTTTTTGTCAGAATTTGCTAACGCTGAAGTTACACCCTTTGTGTTTTTATTAATGAAGATGTTGATGGTGATGATGTTAGCGCTGATAAAAATAATGAAAACGGGAAAAATAAAAAAAGGAGGAGGAAGAGGAGGGGTACACAAAAGAAGAGGAGGAGGAAAAGGAGGAGGGTCATGAGAAAGAGGAGAGAGAGGACCAAGAGGAGGACTAAGAGGAAGACGAGGAGGAGGAGGAGGAGGAGGAGGAGGAAATTGGTGAAAATGAAGAAGCCGCGCGTGAAAGATACAGAAAACTTTTCTTTCAATTTCGCGCCGTAATGTTGTAACCCGAGCAAGTTGTTTTCAAATTGTGACATGATACAAAGTCTTTGCTTTTCGAATTTCAAGCTGAATATATATATATATATATATATATATATATATATATATATATATATATATATATATATATATATATATATATATATATATATATATATATATATATATATATATATATATATATATATATATATATATATATATATATATATATATATATATATATATATATTGTTAAATCAAATTGGAGGCAAAATTTCAACCTCTACAGTCAGAAGTGCAAGAAAAAATGAAAATGAAGGGGTGAATGACGAAGAAGGAAAAGAAGAAGAAGAAGAAGAAGAAGAAGAAGAAGAAGATGATGATGAGAAGAAGAGAGAGAGAGAGAGAGAGAGAGAGAGAGAGAGAGAGAGAGAGAGAGAGAGAGAGAGAGAGAGAGAGAGAGAGAGTAAACTAAACTTTACATTAAAAAACATCAATAAAAATACAAAATTCAAGTTAAAGAAAACGCCGACGATAAGATATGAATATTGGAAGAAGGAATATAGCGAGGGAAAGAGAGAGGTAAAGGGAGAGAGAGGGAGGAGGGTCATAGAGAAAAGAATGTGCGAGAACCATCGAGTGGAAGAGTAAAGGAAGATGACACACTGGTGTGGAGTTGAACGAGAGAGAGAGAGAGAGAGAGAGAGAGAGAGAGAGAGAGAGAGAGAGAGAGAGAGAGAGAGAGAGAGAGAGAGAGATGGTATTCTTGTGAAGTCCTTAGGGTTTTAGGAAAAAAAATGTTTCGAAAATTACAACTAGTTTTCATAAAAAATAAAACATTGACATAACTCGACAATAAGGAAAAGGAAAAAAGGAGGAATGACGAAGACGGGGAGGAAGAAGAGAAAGATGAGGAAGAGGAAGAGGGGGTGGAGGCAGGAACAGAGAGAAAAGTTACGCGTTGTACAAGTGTTGACAGATTGAATTAAGATATAAATTGTCAATAAAGTGAGTGGCAGACGGCAAGGATGGTGACCTACTTTTCACTTTGTCTGTCTGACTCTATGTATGTCTGTTTTGGTTTCTCTCTCTCTCTCTCTCTCTCTCTCTCTCTCTCTCTCTCTCTCTCTCTCTCTCTCTCTCTCTCTCTGCCGAGTTTGATAGCTGCTTACAGTGGTTTGCTGAGTGCCTGTGCTGATTGCTGTGCCACCACGTGCTTGCTGGACAGGATTAAGTATTGCCCTGACTTTTACTACCTCTATCTGCCTGTACCTACCCTCTCGACGTAACACCCTGTAGAACATGTATACGCACGTACACAAAACACATTGTTACACACTTTCCGCCATATTTATTACATATTTCCAGATACCACGCCAACACCACTCCCTCACAGGTGTGGGGAGTGACCTGCCTTGACCTGACCCGAGTGTTCCCCTGAGACACACTAATTCCCTTAATTACCCCCTCACCAGCGTCTCTCTTGTTACTCGCGTTTCGCTCCTCCTACCCTTCCCTCGCCCCTCCCTCTCCCTTGTTCCCCCCTCTCTCTCTCTCGCCCCTTTCCTTTCTCTCTCTCTCTCTCTCTCTCTCTCTCTCTCTCTCTCTCTCTCTCTCTCTCTCTCACACACACACACACACACACACTTAATCGCGCGCGCGACCCTCTGCCCTACGAAAAAGAAAAAAGAAAAGAAAAGAAACACTACTCACTTGCTCTCTCCTCCTTACCAAGATGGCGCTAAAGAAATGATCGACTTGCACAGGAAGCTTCTCAGGCCATTTCTTCACAAAACGATCGACCGTCTGCAAGATCTGCCTGTTGACACAGCAGAAGGAAACGAGACTCCTTCAACAGGACGAAAGGCTGACAGTTAGCGAGAAGATCACCGAACTAACACGTACTGTTGAAATATTGCAGGAGTTTATCCAGGCCAACATCGTCGCACCTGCTCTCCATGCCAAGCCACCTTCCGATGAAGACACGTCACAGGGGAACGATAGATATGCACCTGATGCTGAAGGCTTCACCCCCGTGAGAGAAGGAGCCAGACCTGCACCTAGAGCCATTTATCCTACTCATTGCTACAACAGATTTGCCATACTGGAGGAGGAGGACGAGGATCAGAGTACCTTCTTGGTCGGTGACTCTATGATTCGCCATCAGGTGGTTGAATTATGTGGAAGAGTCCCCCGTCGTAGGCGAAACTACTGTTATCCCGGAGCTGGAGTTTACGACATCACAGCTGCCCTGGACGAGGTCTCCGCTGAGGCTTCTAATCTCGCTTCACTCTTTGTTCTCCATACAGTTACGAACGACGTCACCACGACCCGGTCTGAGGAACTGCTGGACAAGTACCGTAGGCTCATCCAGCAGTATAAGTCTAAATCCCCTAACATTTTGATTTCATGAATTCTACCACGGACGTGGGATGATAGTGACTTCTTCAGCAAGGCCTTCAGCCTCAACAACCGCTTACAGAGAGCTTGACGTTGAGTTCTTTAACGCCTGGGACAATTTATACGGCCAGAGTAAACTCTTCCACAGGGACGGAGTATACCTGTCCCCCAGCGAGGCAGCCAGATTGGGAAGGCTCCTCAACGACGAAGTACGTGACACCCGATCAAAAAACGACTCTCAGCCACGTCCCTCCACCCCGCCCGTGTAAATAGACGCCATGCATCGCAACAAACTCGTAGCCTTGAACCCACCAGTACCACCACCTCTATTACCAAGCCTCAAGATAACTTAAGAGTCTTTAGTTTCAATGCGCGTAGCCTAAGAAACAAGTTTGATGAAATTTTGACGTAACTGCCATAACCGAAACATTTATCGACACCACAAATATTGATATAAGTACAGAATACAACATAGATGGCTACAGACTCTTCAACAAAGATCGTGTAATCCGTAGAGGGGGTGGCGTTGCCCTTTTTGTCAAAAGCTATTTGCAACCCACTGACAGAACACTAGGAGACAGTAACGTTGAACATTTGTGCTTGCAAGTAAACATTGCAAAGGTCAATCTAAGTATGTATATCTGTGACCTACAGGCCTCCGGGGCAATCACTCGATGCCGATCTTGAAATGTACAGCGTTTTAAGGCAGTCACTTAATAACAGCGACTCACTGATATTAGGAGACTTTAACCTCCCCCATATCGACTGGGCGACATTGTCAGGTACAGAAGGCGAGTCACATAGAATGATCGAATTTTTAGAAGAAAATTATCTTAGCCAAATGGTTTCTAAACCAACTTGACAAAAAAAAAAAAAAAAAACATACTAGACCTTGTTATAACGACCCAATATAACCTAGTCAGTAATGTCACGGTAGGAGAACACCTCGGTTCTTGGGATCATAAATTAGTCCGCGTCGACATTAGAGCTCAAACATCAGTGACTGAAAATAAAGTAAGGGTGCCCAATTTCAAAAGAGCTAACTTCGTAGAAATCCAACGAAAACTAATAGAAATGCAACTATCATATGACGTTAATGTAGAGGACGCCTGGCTAAGCTTTAAAAATAATGTACTCACTCAGCAGAACGCATTCGACCCTTTGTGTGAGAAGCGAAGTAACACTAATAAAAGCCCACCTTGGTTAATAGCGAAATTAAACATTTACAGGCTAAAGAAAGAGCAAAGCACGCCCGAAAACATTAGACTTTATCATGATGCCAGGCGACGAGTAAAAAAGATTAGTATGTCACGCAAAGCTTAAATATGAAGAAAATATTACGGCCAACTGTAAAAACAATCCGAAATCCTTCTTCAGTTACATAAACAACAGAAAGGCAATCAGAAGTGGAACTGGACCCTTAACAAACAGCGACGGTGCACTAGTGACTGATAGCCAACACGTTGCAAACCTATTAAACAATTATTTTTCTTCGGTGTTTAATACTAACAGTTATCCCACCATTACCACCAACACCAGTATTAATGTAAATCCCGAGCATGCATTGCCTAACTTTGAAATAACAACCGATGAAGTCCTTAAAGCCCTCCAATCACTTAAAACAAATAAAAGTTATGGCCCTGACAAAGTATATCCTACACTGCTCAAAGAAACAAAGAGCGAAATACTCTCTTCCCTCACAACCGTATTCAATATGTCCTTGCAACACGCTAACACTCGGATTTTTCAGTCACCGCCGAGTGGCTTAAAACTACCCACATGCTGTCCTGAAGACCACCCATCAACCCGGACTCTAGAGGAAGCCGTCCAAGCGAATCAAGAACGAGTTCCGGGGTGCAGCATGAGCCAATGCAAGATGGCGCCACTATAAACACTCACCTGCGCCAGAACGGGCTGGGCCGTCCATCAGGCCCCACCTGGAAGAAGCCCTGGGCCGACCATCAGGCCCCACCAGGAAGATGCCTACCGGCGCAACAGGCAACGACGTAAAAAAAAAAAATAAATAAATAAATAAATAAATAAAAAAAGGAATCGTCCCTTCGGATTGGAAAAAGGCTAACGTGACACCAATTTTTAAGAAAGGGGATAAAAAATTACCAGGTAATTACAGGCCCATTAGTCTAACTTCGGTTGTAGGTAAGCTACTTGAGAGCATAATTAGAGACAAAATTATGAGTTACCTTGAAAGCCACTCATTAATTGGGGACTCACAACATGGCTTCCGTAACAAAAGATCCTGTCTATCAAACCTATTGACCTTTTATAACGACCTCGTCACATTTTATGATGCAACCGAAACACTGGACGTAGTTTATCTTGATTTCCAGAAAGCGTTTGATAAAGTCCCACATCACAAACTACTTTATAAATTAAAGCAAATAGGTATTGACGGTCAAGTACACCAATGGATCGCGAATTGGTTGAGCAACAGACAACTCTCTCTGTCTCTCTGAAAAGCTTATGCTTATATAAAGGCTGGCTTCTAACAATACATACAACAACATATGTAACTGTACGTAATAGGCTATTAATGAATGTTTCAAATGTTCCAAATGTTTCTCTCTCTCTCTCTCTCTCTCTCTTTATTTTTTTTATTTAAACATGTTTAGGATATTGGTACATCCGGTGGGGAGCTATTTGAAAGCCTCTGTCAATAATACATTTCTATTTTATACAATTATTTACAAGTTTTTACAATTATTTATAAGCGTTTACATTTACGCTTTTACGGTGGGTGTAGGTGTAGCCACCTGTGGGATGCAACCTTCATCTGCTGAGTGGAGAGTTGTGTCACGTTCACATCAGCAGTGAGGTTGTTCCACCACACCACCGTTGCGATGGAGAAGGCACGTTGGTGGGTGCTGGAGCGGGCCCTTGGTACTTCATAGAGGGAGGCGTTGCTCAGTACCGTTCTCGTGCTGCGCTCAGGCCTCCTCCAGGTAGCCCTCAGGTCCGTCAGGTGGGGCACTTGGCCCACTTGTGCCTTGTGTAGCACCGTCAGGGCAGCGACTCGGCGGCGGCGCTCCAGGCTGTCCAGCTGGTTCGTGGCTGCTCCTGTCCGTCCCTCGTGTGGTTGTTGTTGTTGTTGCTACTGTTGTCGCCGTCGTTGTTCCTCCCACCGGGTCGGTCGGTGGTGCTGGGTGCTGCTGATGAGGCGTTCTGCCCTCCTCTGCACCTTGTCCAGCAGGTTGAGGTGGCAGCGGGCACTGGCCATCCAGGTGAACGGTTCATACTCCATCACTGGACGGACTTGTGCATTGTAGAGGGTGTTCAGGTCTTCAGCGTCAAGGAGATTTTTAATGCGGCGCAGGAGGGTCACCATCTGGGTGGCTTTATGCGCCACCCTTTCAAGGTGACGGTCGAACCGCAGCTGAGAGTCCACCTCCACGCCAAGGATGTCGACGCTGGCCTGCAGAGGGATGGTGTCGTTCCGAATCTCAGTCTGTCATGGAGTTGCTCTCTCTCTCTCTCTCTCTCTCTCTCTCTCTCTCTCTCTCTCTCTCTCTCTCTCTATATATATAGATATATATATAAATATATATATATATAAAAATAAATATATCTATAAATATATAAAAATATATATATGTATATATGTATATATCTATATATATATATATATATATATATATATATATATATATATATCATCAATGATCTTCTTTCCATAGCAAACTGTCCTGTCCACTCATACGCCGACGACTCCACTCTGCATTTTTCAACTTCTTTCAACAGAGGACCCTCTCAACAGGAAGTACACGACTCCAGACTGGAGGCTGCAGAACGCTTAACCTCAGACCTTGCTATCATTTCCGATTGGGGCAGAAGGAACCTTGTGTCCTTCAATGCCTCAAAAACTGAATTTCTCCTCCTATCAACTCGACACAATCTTCCAAACACCTATCCCCTATTCTTTGACAACACTCAGCTGTCACCGTCTTCAACACTAAAGATCCTCGGTCTATCCTTAACTCAAAATCTCAACTGGAAACTTCATATCTCCTCTCTCGTTGAATCAGCTTCCTCGAGGTTGGGCGTTCTGTATCGTCTTCGCCAATTCTTCTCCCCCGCGCAGTTGCTATCCATATACAGGGGCTTTGTCCGCCCTCGTATGAAGTATGCATCTCACGTGTGGGGAGGCTTCACTCACACAGCTCTTCAGGACAGAGTGGAGTCTAAGGCTCTTCGTCTCATCAGCTCTCCTCCTCCTACTGATAGTCTTGTACCTCTTAAATTCCGCCGCGATGTTGCTTCTCTTTCTATCTTCTATCGATATTTCCACGCTGACTGCTCTTCTGAACTTGCTAACTGCATACCTCCCCCCCTCCCTCGGCCCCGCTGCACACGATCTTCTACTCATGCTCATCCCTATACTGTTCTAATCCCTTATGCAAGAGTTAGCCAGCATCTTCACTCTTTCATCCCTCACGCTGGTAAACTCTGGAACAATCTTCCTCCATCTGTATTTCCTCCTGCCTACGACTTGAACTCTTTCAATAGGAGGGTATCAGGACACCTCTGCTCCCGAAATTGACCTTTCTTTCGGCCACCTCTTTTGATTATTTTTTGGGAGCAGCGAGTAACGGGCTTTTTTTTATTATTGTTTTCTTTTTCCGTGTGCCCTTGAGCTGTCTCTTTTGTTGTAAAAAAGAAAATAAGAAAAAAAAAAACAGGCAACGACGTAAATATATATATATATATATATATATATATATATATATATATATATATATATATATATATATATATATATATATATATATATATATATATATATATATATATATATATATATATATATATATATATATATATATATATATATATATATATATATATATATATATATATATATATATATATATATATATATATATATATATATATATATATATATATATATATATATATATATATATATATATATATTTTTTTTTTTTCGTCGTTGCCTATTGCGCCGGTAGGCATCTTCCTGGTGGGGCCTGATGGTCGGCCCAAGGCTCCTTCCAGGTGGGGCCTGATGGTCGGCCCACCCCATACGGGCGCAGGCGAGTGTTTATAGTGGCGCCATCTTGCATTGGCTCATGCTGCCCCTGAACTCGTTCTTGATTCGCTTGGACGGCTTCCTCTAGAGTCCGGGTTAATGGGTGGTCTTCAGGACAGCATGTGGGTAGTTTTAAGCCACTCGGCGCTGACTGAAAAATCTGAGTGGTAGCGTGTGGATTCGAACCCGCGTCGTCCATCACGTGGCGAATGTTGGCCCAGTACGCAACCAGTTCGGCCACCGCCTAACCTTATTTATATATATATATATATATATATATATATATATATATATATATATATATATATATATATATATATATATATATATATATATATATATATATATATATATATATATATATATATATATATATATATATATATATATATATATATATATATATATATATATAAACACTGCCTGCGCCAGAACAGGCTGGGCCGACCATCAGGCCCCACCTGGAAAGCCTTGGGCCGACCATCAGGCCCCACCAGGAAGATGCCACCGGCGCAACAGGCAGCGACGTAAAAAATATATATATATATATATATATATATATATATATATATATATATATATATATATATATATATATATATATATATATATATGAAACGAAAAAAAACTTCACAATGGACTTTATTTGTGTAGCCCCAACACACGCATGAAATACATACTCTTTCCAAGGAGTGGCCAAGCTCTTGTATATTGATAGCGTCTGGCAGGGGATAAAACATTAGGAACGCTACAAAACGCCTAATCTCGAGGAAGCCGATTTAGTAAGAGATGATATATGAAATTTCTAGTTATGACTTTCAGAAAACAATATATACATAAAATGTGTCATTTAAAAGAAAAGGACAGTTGTTATATAAAAAAGCGCATAGGTGTTTAGAAAATTGTGGTGAGTTGAAAGGTTGTGAAATTGAGTTTTAAAGTTCATCTATGACCCTCTATGACCCGTAACTCTCTCCTATTCAAAAATGATAGCGAGGTCAGAGGTAAGCGTTCAGCTTACCGGTAGGCTGCCTGAGAGGACTCTAGGACGATCCCAGCCCGTTAGTGGCGCAGGTGAATTTTATTTATGGTGGATGTATGACTCTTACTTGGCCCATGCTGGGTTAATTGAAAATCTGGGCAACATGTGAGTAATTTTCCACCACTCGGCGATGGTTTGAAAACTCAGCGTGTTACGGTGGGACTCTAACGTAGGTCCACGGGCTCACAACGCACGCACTCCGACCACTCGGCCACCGCCATGGGTGCATAGAACAGTTTGTTTTGGAAAAAATCATCAATAAACACTCAGCTGTCACCTTCTTCAACACTAAACATCCTCGGTCTATCCTTAGCTCAAAATCTTAGCTAGAAACGACATCTCCTCTCTCACAAAATCAGCTTCCTCAATGTTGGGCGTTCTGTACCGTCTCCGCCAGTTATTCTTCCCCGCACAGATGCTTTCCATATATATATATATATATATATATATATATATATATATATATATATATATATATATATATATATATATATATATATATATATATATATATATATATATATATATATATATATATATATATATATATATATATATATATATATATATATATATATACATATGGGCCTTGTCCGCCCTTGTATGGAGAATGCATCTCACGTGTGGGGGAACTCCACTCACACAGTTCTC
This sequence comes from Eriocheir sinensis, assembly GCF_024679095.1. Taxonomy (NCBI): domain Eukaryota; kingdom Metazoa; phylum Arthropoda; class Malacostraca; order Decapoda; family Varunidae; genus Eriocheir; species Eriocheir sinensis. Next base: position 23,122,600 of record NC_066518.1, read on the forward strand.
TTGGACAGAGTGGAGTCTAAAGGCTCTTCGTCTCATCAGCTCCCCTCCTCTTACTGACAGCCTTCTGCCTCTTGAATTCCGCCGCAATGTTGCATATGTTTCTATCTTCTATCGATATTTCCATGCTGACTGCTCTCCTGAACTTGCTAACTGCATGCCACCCCCCTTCCCGCGGCCCCGCTGCACACGACTTTCTACTCAAGTTCATCCCTATACTGTCCAAACCCCTTATGCAAGAGTTAAACCAGCATCTCCATTCTTTCATCCCCTTCACTGATAAACTCTGGAACAATCTTCCTTCATCTGTATTTCCTCCTGCCTATGACTTGACCTCTTTCAAGAAGAGTGTATCAAGACACCTCTCCATCCGAAATTGACTCTTTTTTTGGCCACTCTATACTTTTCGCTATATGAAAGCAACAGTTAGCGGGCTTTTTTTTACATTTTATTTGTGTTGCCCATGAGTTGCTCTCTGTGCTGTGAATAAAAAGAAAAAACGGAAACTGAGAAATAATAAAACAGGGCCCTGCGGAATACTGCTAATAAGTTTATCGGTAGAACACAGATCGTTTACCACAGTAAAGAAGGGATATAACAGAGAGAGGGATATAACTCATAGGAGGATACTTTAGAAGGAATGGCTTGTGCCAGACTTCGTCATGAGCATTCGATATATCTACGATCACAGCAAAATGTTCACCGAAGCGGCCATGAGCCATGACGAGGAGTCATTTAAGAGGCAAGATCACTAGTTGAATGCCCCTTGTTGTCGAGAGTCGAGAGATGCTTAAGAACTTTTAAGCCACTTTTTTTGGAGCTTTCTCTTTTTCTTAGATAGAACGAGATAAAGCGTAATTTAACTAATGATTTTTAACTTGACAGAAAAAAAATACTTGCAATGTGTGATTCCATTCCAGAAATAATTTACTCCGTAATGCGCTGGGCACACTGGACGGAATAATCATTACACTGGGAATCGGAAGAAAAATCTATCATCAGGTCACCCTACCGAGTTGAAGCATAATGCAAAAAGCACCATTTCTTCGGCTGGACAGAGGCTGAACACCATCGATAGGACATAATGCAGGTATAATGTTCTAATCGGAGAAGTCCAACAGATTGAATAAGCTGAAGGAGTAGATGAGATCTAGAGTGCTGTGTATGTCAGTAAGGCAGTCATAGAAACGTGCATGGTGCTGAACCAACTGCTCTAGATCGTCAAGGAAAAGAATGCTGTATTCTTCACCAGACTGGTCAGAAGAAGAGGATGAAATGAAAAGTTGGAGATGAACGTTGAAGACCTCACCGAAGTGTCTGTGAGTCAAGCAATTTTTATTTCCAATTAGTCAAATAGTTTGAAAAAAAAGATGATGAGACACAAATTAAGGAAGCAAGTGACACCATTGCGTACATGGACGCATCATTCAGGTTTCGATTTTAATGAGGCAAAGGTTTGACGGAAACTATCGCCCCTGGAAGGTCTGTGATATGGTTGCAGCACCCTGTCACCCCGATATATACCACTGTGGAAATGTCTTACGCCCGTTTCTGCAGGTGGCAACAGCTTTCGTGTTTACCTCCAATATATATATATATATATATATATATATATATATATATATATATATATATATATATATATATATATATATATATATATATATATATATATATGTGTGTGTGTGTGTGTGTGTGTGTGTGTGTGTGTGTGTGTATTAATTTATTCAGCACTTTTCTGCTGTCGTTAACACCATGTACTTAATGCGTCCCTAATAAGTGAACGATGCAATGCGTGGAGCTTAAAACAATAGCAGAATATTTTTTGCCTCCAACTTTGAGTACTGTTCAGGTTAAGTTAATTAACCGACTTTTTATGACTGCCACTTTTTCCGTAAAGTCAAAGTTATAAGAAGTATATTGGAAAGAAATTTGGAATTAGTTTCGCTTTATATCTATTAGTAAATGCAGGATATTTTTCTTTCTTTTTTTAGTCATAATGCCTTCATTCCCGTCAACCGCCTAATATGATTTCAGAGGCAGATAGTTGTTAGAAGGCATTTCATGAATCGTAATGAAGGTAATAGATAGAAAGCAATGCATCAAGCGCGCGCACACACACACACACACACACACACACACACACACACACACACACACACACACACACACACCTGTACCTTCGTGTGTTGGTTTATGCAAATGTTTTCGCTTCGTTACGCACGTGGAAACTGGTAATTTGGGAGCTACCTCAAGGAGACTACGGAGGGGGAGAAGAAGTTTAGACGTGAAGGAGAAAGAGGAGGAAGAGGAGGAGATGGAAAAGGAGGAGGGGGAGGAAGAGAAGAAGGAGGAGGAGGAGGAGGAGGAGGAGGAGGAGGAGAAAGAAAAGGAGGACGAAGAGGAAACATGGAACGACAAGCAACAGGAAGCCTATTGACTAATTACGAGGTTGCCTGCTCTAGAGCCATGATCTGCCTAATAGTCACATTCAAAGCACTACGGTGCGTAGGTTCATTGTACTCCTGTTGTCACGAAATAATAGTCATTTTTGAGGGAGTTAATGGTTTCTGCATTTACTACTACAGGAGGGAAGTAGGCGTATGTCTCGGTTGGAGAAGAAAGTCCTACCAGTGTCTGTATTGCATGGCTTTGTTTGATTGTGTAGACCTTTGTTTCTTGTTCTTGAGTTGATTTATTGTTGAAAAAGTTTGGAGTGGTCTACGTTACTGAAGTTCTCCAAGGTGGAGGAGGAAACATGGAAACATGGACGAGCAGGCATCATAAAGCTTATTGGGTCATTGCGAGGCTGTCTGCTTTTAGAGATTTTATCAATCCGTCAGCCACAGGAGGGGCTTGCAGGAAGGACTAAAGCACTATTGAACGTACTCGTGGATACGTTTAGTTCACTCCCGGCGCAGCAAAGTGACGATCGATGCGATTTTTAAAGGAGTTGATTGTTTTCGCACTTACCACTCCTGCAGGAAGGCTATTCCAGTTCGAATTCGTATATCCGTAAAGCATCGCTTGGCTTGAATTGTTTTACCGTTGTTTCTTGTTCGCGGGTTAGATTGTAGCGTCAAGAGTTTGAAGTGATCAACATTGCTGAACCTGTTCAGGTACTTGAAGACTTGTATCATGTCTCCCCGCAGTCGTCTCTTTTCCAACGTGAAGGGGTCGAGTCGCTTGAGTCGTTCTTCGTAAGGTTGCGTTCTCAATGATGGTATCATTTTCGTAGCGCAGCGCTGTACTCTTTCGAGTAATTCAATGTCTTTCTTGTAATTAGGAGACCAGAATTGTACAGCGTATTCCATTTGGGGCCTTATCAGAGAATTGTACAAGGTTAACACAACTACCGGCGTCTTGTATTCGAAGTTCCTGGCTGTGAACCCGAGCATAGTATTGGCTTTCTTGCAGGCGGACTTGCATTGTTTTGCGTGTTTCAGGTCGCTGCTGACAGTGACCCCGAAGTGTTTTTCCTCCTGCACTGCCTGTAGTGGTTCGCCACCGATATAATATGTGTGGTTCCTATTTTTGGACCCGATGTGTATTACTTTACACTTCGTAGTGTTGAAGGACATCTGCCATTTTTCCGACCACTGAGAGATTTGATCCAAGTCTCCCTGGATGATTTCGCAGTCTGCTGTCGAGAGGGCCTTTCCTCTCACCTTGATGTCGTCAGCAAAATTAGAAAGTGTGGATTTTAAACTTAGTTCTAGGTCGTTGATATATATAATAAAGAGTATGGGGCCCAGCACTGACCCACTCCACTTGTCACCGGGAGCCACTCGGAGGCCTGCCCGTTGAGTAGAACTCGTTGCTTCCAGTGAGCCAATCATTTATCCACGCAGTCATATTGTCTCCCAGTCCCGCCGAATTCAGTTTCTTGAGAAGTCGTTGGTGAGGGACCTTGTCAAAGGCCTTCTGAAAGTCTAGATAGATAACATCGCTGGGGATATGATTATCCCAGTTTTCATATATACTCTTGAAGAAATCCAGTAAGTTGGTTAAGCATGAGCGCTTATTCCTGAAACCGTGCAGAACATCGGAAATTATATTGTTGTCTTCAAGAAATTTGACGAGTTTGTCTCTGATAATCTTATCGATAACTTTTCCCACCACTGAAGTCCTGACCGTCTTGGAGATCGGCCCAACATTCTAGACCTCTTCCTTACCTCTAACCCTTCTGCTTATTCTGTCAAACTGTTCTCTCCGTTGGGCTCCTCCGATCACAATCTTATTTCTGCATCCTGTCCTATCGCTCCAGTACACCCTCTGGACCCACCGAAGAGGCGATGCTTCTGGCATTTTGCTTCAGCTCGGTGGGACGACCTGAGAATGTACTTTTCCGATTTCCCGTGGAATGATTATTGCTTCCAGGGTAGAGACCCCTCTGTGTGTGCTCAGCGCATTACAGTGGTGATTGTCTCTGGAATGGAGGCATACATTCCTCGTTCTTTCTCTACTCCTCACGCTAAAAAGCCTTGGTTTAATCACGCTTGTTCTCGTGCTGTCAATGATAGAGAGGTAGCTCACAAAAGGTACCAGAGCCTTCAAACTAATGCTAATTATGAACTTTACATTTCTGCCCGAAATCGTGCCAAATCTATTCTCCGACTAACCAAAAATTCTTTCATTAATAGAAAATGTCAAAACCTTGCTTTCTCTAACTCTTCCCGTGACTTCTGGCATCTAGCCAAAAACATCTCCTCCGACTTCACTTCTTCATCTTTCCCTCCACTCCTCAGTCCTGACGGCAACACTGCCGTCTCATCTATCTCTAAGGCTGAACTCTTCTCTCAAATTTTTCTAAAAACTCCACTCTGGACGATTCTGGGCATATTCCTCCTACTCATCCCCCCTCTGACTCCTTTATGCCTGTTATAAAGATTCTTCAAAATGATGTTTTCTATGCCCTCTCTGGCCTCAATCCTCAGAAGGCTTATGGACCTGATGGAGTGCCTCCTATTGTCCTTAAAAACTGTGCCTCCGTGCTGTCACCCTGCCTGGTCAAACTCTTTCGCCTCTGCCTGTCAACATCTACCTTTCCTTCTTGCTGGAAGTATGCCTTCATACAGCTTGTACCTAAGAAGGGTGACCGCTCCAATCCCTCAAACTACCGTCCTATTGCTTTACTTTCTTGTCTATCTAAAGCTTTTGAATCAATCCTTAACCGGAAGATTCAAAAGCACCTTTCCACTTCTGACCTTCTATCTGATCGTCAGTATGGGTTCCGCAAGGGGCGCTCTACTGGTGATCTCCTAGCCTTCTTAACTGACTCTTGGTCATCCTCTCTTAGCCGTTTCGGTGAAACATTTGCTATTGCGCTGGACATATCAAAAGCTTTTGATAGGGTCTGGCACAAATCTTTGCTTTCTAAACTACCCTCCTACGGTTACTATCCTTCTCTCTGTACCTTTATCTCCAGTTTCCTTTCTGACCGTTCTATTTCTGCCGTGGTAGACGGTCACTGTTCTTCCCCTAAATCTATTAACAGTGGTGTCCCACAGGGTTCTGTCCTATCTCCCACTCTTTTTCTGTTGTTCATTGATGATCTTCTTTCCAAAACGAACTGTCCTATCCATTCCTACGCCGATGATTCCACTCTGCATTATTCAACTTCTTTTAATAGAAGACCCACCCTTCAGGAACTTAACGACTCAAGGCTGGAGGCTGCAGAACGCTTAGCCTCAGACTTACTATTATTTCCGTTTGGGGCAAGAAGAACCTGGTGTCCTTCAACGCCTCAAAAACACAGTTTATCCACCTATCCACTCGACACAATCTTCCAAACAACTATCCCCTATTCTTTGACAACACCCAGCTATCACCTTCCTCAACACTAAACATCCTCGGTCTATCCTTAACTCAAAATCTCAACTGGAAACTTCATATCTCATCTCTTACTAAATCAGCTTTCTCGAGGCTGGGCGTTCTGTACCGTCTCCGCCAGTTCTTCTCCCCTGCACAGTTGCTGTCCATATACAGGGGCCTTGTCCGCCCTCGTATGGAGTATGCATCTCATGTGTGGGGGGGCTCCACTCACACAGCTCTTCTGGACAGAGTGGAGGCTAAGGCTCTTCGTCTCATCAGCTCTCCTCCTCATACTGATAGTCCTCTACCTCTTAAATTCCGCCGCAATGTTGCCTCTCTTTCTATCTTCTATCGATATTTCCGCGCTGACTGCTCTTCTGAACTTGCTAACTGCATGCCTCCCCCCCTCCCGCGACCCCGCTGCACTCGACTTTCTACTCATGCTCATCCCTATACTGTCCAAACCCCTTATGCAAGGGTTAACCAGCATCTTCACTCTTTCATCCCTCACGCTGGTAAACTCTGGAACAATCTTCCTTCATCTGTATTTCCTCTTGCCTACGACTTGAATTCTTTCAAGAGGAAGGTATCAGGACACCTCTCCTCCCGAAACTGACCTATCTTTCGGCCACCTCTTTGGATTCTTTTTAGGAGCAGCGAGTAGCGGGCTTTTTTTTTATTAATGTTTACTTTTTTTTGCCCTTGAACTGTCTCCTTTGCTGTAAAAAAAAAAAAAAAAAAAAAAAAAAGATAATTGTCCTGTAGTTCAAAGCCTCGCTCTTGTCTCCCTTCTTGTAGATCGGTGTTACGTTCGCTTGCTTCCAGTCTTCAGGAACTTTATTTTGTTGTAGTGTCAAATTATAGATGACGGTGAGTGGCTTGAGTATTTACTGCTTGAGTACCTTTAGCAGCCCGGGTGACAAGTCGTCGGGTCCGGTTGACTTGTTTGTCTCTAGTTTATCTAGGTACTTTTGCACGTCCCGTTCGTCAATTGACCCAATTTCTAGGAGCGTGATTCCCCTCGGTGGAATAGGGCTCTCGGGTATCGACTCTGTGTTCTCGACGGTCAACACAAACGCGAAGTTCTTGTTCACGATTTCGACCATGTGTTTGCTGTCTTGTGTTAGGGCGCCACTTTCATGTTTTAGGGGACCGATGTTGCTTTTCGACTTCTTTTTTGTTCTTATAATATTATATGTAAATATTTTGGGGGGGTTAGACTTAGATTCGCGTGCTATTCGCTTCTCATAGTCGCGCTTACTTTGGCGGATGATGGTTCTGCAAGCTCTGAGGCTGCGTTGGTATTGTTCACGTGCTTCATCTGTGTTGTTTTCTTTCAACAAGTTATACTTTCTTTTCTTTAAATTTATCGCCCTTCTGACTTGGATAGTGATCCATGGAGGATTTACGCCGTTTTTTTGTTATCCGAGTCTTCATGGAACTGTTGTCCTCTCTACTTATAGGAGTTTATTTTTTAAGATATTCCACGCGTCGTCTACAAGGGCGAAGTTTAGGTGTTCCCAATTAGCTTGAGGTAGTAGTTCACGAGCAAGATTGAAATTAGCTTTTCCGTAGTCTGGAATCTTGGACGCGTTTTCTTTAAGCTCGTGATCCGTTCTAATGCTGAAGAGAATTAGTTGGTGATCGCAGCCGTTTAGTTTCTCACCGGCCCTCCTTTCGCGTACGAAGTCGGGGTCAGTCACGAATACGAGGTCTAGGATATTGTTTTCTCGCGTCGGTTGAGTAGTCTATTACCCTCCTGATCTCCATTCATTATGTTCTACTTGATTTTGGGACAGTTAAAGTCCCCAATAATCACTGACTGCTTGTTTCGAGTTCTGACATGAATTTCCTCATACAGTGCTTCGTCGTCAGCTGCTTGCTGCTTGGAAGGTCTATACACGGTACCAATCGTCAGTTTGTTGTGCTTGCTAGTTTCTTATTCTATGTAAACGAAGTAGTGTTTCTCAGTCTTTTTTTTATAGCAGGGAGTGTGTTCTTTACGTAACATATGACACCGCCTCCTTTTTTGTGAACTCTGTTCTTGTAGAAACATTCGTATCCCGGAACTGAAAATTCAGTCATTAAGTAGTCAGAGGCCCATGTTTCAGTGATTTCTATTATGTCTGGCTTCCCCATGTCAATGTAAGCAAGTAGTTCATCCCGTTTGGGAATTAGACTGCGCGCGTTGGTGTAAAGGAGATAAATATCTTTCTTGGTTTCGACGCTTCGGGTCCTATTGGACGGGTTTCTGCGTGTTTTCTCTTGGGGGCCTTGGTGAATGATGGGCTGTCGCTAGTGTTTGTTTGCTTACGGTACGTTGGCTCCCCTTCCGCGCTTGAATTTTTTTTGAGTATGAAAGTACCTCATCGTTCAGCAACCGACCAAGCCGTGCGGAGCCAATTTAATTAAGGTGAGGACCGTCAGGACGGAAAAGGTCGGGGTTATCACAAAAAAATGACCCCACGCGTTTGTGAACGAGACTTCCTCGTCCTGACAGAGGCATTTCAATCTGTTGTTCATGCTTGACACCTTTCTGTGGAAGCCTGTGAAGGCGCTGATTCTCAGCAGAATCCCGGAGAAAATGATGTGGCGTAAGTTTTCCTTGCAGCGGCGAATCACTCGTCGGTAATTAACTAAAATTTCCTCAGTTCGTGACGATTGCACATCTTTCGTTCCAGCGTGTAAAACAAAGAATGTGTATTGTTCCGTTCGGACAGAGACTATGTCTGTAGCTTCTATATCTTGTAATCTTGTACCAGGAATACAGTAGCGTCTCTTGTTTTTGATATTACACCCACAAAATTCAGTCATTTGTTCTCTCACGATGTTGTCACCCACCAATTTCACATCAGACTTTCTTTTGACTCTTGATGCGAGAAAATGTGATCCGCGTGGCAGGTTATTGCTGGGAGGATGGTCGTGCGTCTACGTACATCTGTTACCAAACGAAGAGGAGGCGGCGGAGGAGGAGTAGGGGGAGGGGGAGGAACACAAAGGAAGAACAAACAACAGCAGACTTGATGGTCCTTAAGAGGCTGTTTGTGACTAGCTACACTAATTATCTAATCAAAGGTGGAAGATGAAGGACAGCAAAAGTGAAGGCTCCTTCAGCCAAAGCTGGCAGGAAAGGAAAACGAACCATGCATCATGGAAAAACTGCATAGAAATTATGTAGGAAAAAGGAAAAAAATACCATTACTGCTACCACTAACCGGAAGATAAAAACGGACAAGGACACCCGTACTCAAAAGAACTTAACGTTATTACGACAATGAGTAATATCTTAGTTGCTGTTTGGATTCAAAATACTTGTCTAATCTATTCTTGAAGGCCGTAACTGTTGTACTATCAACGACATCACAAGGTAGAGCATTCCAAACATTAACGATTCGATTGAAGAAGTGTTTGGCTTCGTGCGACGAGAATCTTTTACCTCTTATCTTGATAATGTTATTTCTTCTTGTTCTATTTGATCGATCAATTGTAAAGTAATCATCCCCATTAATATCATTGGATCCTTTAAACATTTTAAACACTTCAGTTAGATCGCCTCGCATTCTTCGTTTTGATAGGCTGAATAAATTTACTTCTTTAAGCCTTTGTTCATAGGAAGCATTTGTGTTACTCTCCGTTAAATTCGTTCTAACCTTTTTACGTCTTTTCTGTAATATGGTGACCAAACCTGTACACAGTACTCTAGATGGGATATAAACCAGCGAATTATACAGTTCTAATATTACTTTTTTTTCCGATTTATCAGTAAAGACTCGTCCGATGAAGCCAACCAATTTGTTTGCGGTTTTAGCTACCTGTGAACAATGCTGAATGGGCTTTAAATCGCTTGATACAATGATTCCAAGATCCTTTTCTTTACTTACTGCAAAAAGTTGTTGGCCATTCATTGCGTACTGAACGCGATTGTTGTTTCCGATGTGTAACACTTTACATTAATTTGGTCAACGTTAAATTTTAGTTGACATTGATTGGCCCAACGTGCAAGTCGATCTAGATCTGATTGTAATGCTTCTTCGTCGAGTGTCGTAGTTACCTTATTAGCCATTTTTATGTCATCAGCAAAATATAAAATTTTGCAAATGAGCCCATCATCGATATCATTAACATGAATTCATGTTAATATGATGTAAATCACTTTCTAATAGTTCAACGGTTCGCTCCATCTTTTCACTGGCAAGTTAAAGTCTCCCATAATTACTGCCTCGCTACTGCTACTTGTTCCTAATATTAATTCACTTAATGCGTGGTTGATATCAAGAGTCTGCCCTGGTGGTCTCTAGATTAGTCCAACTACTATTTTAAAAGACTTGTTTTCAATGTCAATGAAGACCGTGTCCACATTGGTTATAAAATATGTTTTCACGGATACTGGATGGAGAGAGCTGTGGATATATAAGACAACGCCTCCACCCTGTCTGTTCTCTCTTTCATGACTAAAAACCGTATAACCCGGTAATCCGCAATGAAATCTCTATTTGAAGTGTCTACTCCGATGATGTGATAATGATTTGTAGCTGCGAGTGCTTCTAAGTCTTCAAATTTGTTACGTAGGTTACGAACGTTTATATAGCAAGCTTTAATGTGATTCGAGTCGGGGGTTGCGCGGGTTGAGTGCTCCCTCACGGTGGGGCTGCTGATGTTCTCACATATGCGTTTTTTGGCTTTCGAAGAGCCGCTTGGTCACAGAGCAGCCTTCCGAAACGGGCTGCTCCAACAGGGTTTAAGTGGATGCCATCGGCAAGGAACAAGTCCGAATCGTATTAAAAATGGTTCCACAAGTTAACGAGCTGGACGTTTTTTTATGAGCAAAAGGACTTAATTATGTTGTTCGTGTCTATGCAAGATTATGTGACTCTGAAGATGTGATAATGATTTGTAGCTGCGAGGACTTCTAAGTCTTGAAATTTGTTACGTAGGATACGAGCGTTTATATAGCAAGCTTTAATGTGATTCGAGTCGGGGGTTGCGCGATTTGAGTGCTCCCTAACGATGGAGCTGTTATTGTTTTCGCCTTCGCATTTTTTGGCTTTCGAAGTGCCACTTGGTCACAGAGCAGCCTCCCGAAACGGGCTGCTCCAACAAGGTTTAAGTGGATGCCATCGGCAAGGAACAAGTCCGAATCGTAGTAAAAATTGTTCCACAAGTTACCGAACTGGACATTTTCTTGGAGCAAAGGGACTGAAGTCTGTTGTTCATGCTGAAGGCCTAACTGTAAAAGTTAGATTCGGCACCGACCCTCGGGAGGATTCCTGAGATTATGATGTTACTGGCATCCGTTTTTCGTTTATACTGCTTGATATTTATTGAGCAGTTTCTCAGACCGGGTTGTCTTTACGTCATTTGCGCCCACGTGAATGACAAAGAGTGTGTTTCGATCGGCATTTCTGGTGACATCATCGCACGCTGCAGTGATGTCGTCTAGTCTGGCACCTGGATACCAGTAATGTTTTCTGCGGCCGTTTGATGAACGGCCACAGAACTCAACCAGCTGACCACGCACCATGGAGTCCCCAACTAGGCGAGTCTCAAACTCATCCTCCGTGGTGTCTGCCAGCACCTGGGACCTATTGAAGGTAGTGGGGGTCAGTAAATGTTTGGTTGCCTGTTTCGGTTTGGCTCCATTCCTTACAGGTTGGAACCCGACATCCTGTGAAACACGAAGAGTTAGCCTGTGAGGCAGGCTGGGAGTTGGCCTGTGAGTCAGGCTGGGGGTTAGCCTGTGAGGCAGGCTGGGATTTATCCTGTGAGACAGGCTGGGGGTTAGCCTGTGAGGCAGGCTGGGGGTTAACTTGTAAGGCAGGTAACTCGTCCTACGGTGAAGCAGGAGGGTCGTTTACAGGGGTCACAGTCTCGGTGGAGCGCCTCTCCACCATTGATGATAGAGTCACTGCCACATTGTTTGCAGCGAATTCCAGAAGGGCTTCAAATTTCTTTTCAAGATCATTATGTTTGTTTCTCCATTCAGTCGGAGCCTTCTTAAGTTGTAATCTTTGAACACAGAGGCGACAGGTTCTACTCAGCTGGAAGTACTGATCTGCAAATCGTCCGGGACAGACGTCACATTTACGGAATGTCGAAGGCATTGTCAGAAATTTAAGCAAGTTAACAATTTGGGCAAATATCGAAAAGCGCTCTCGAAATAACTTAAAAGGTGGCAATAAATTGAATTGGATAAAGAATGTGCATGGAAATTAGATACTGCTGTGTTAGATGCCTCCAACACTGGAAGTTTGCTCCCACAGGGACTTGAAAATGTCTCAAAGACCAATCGCTTGTCCTGAGCCTCGATTACGAGAGAGACTTTCACAATTCGGCGCTTTTCAGCTATTGTCATCGAAGTTTTGCCCCATAGCACGGGGCCGGTGTAGTCACCCAGAGCAAAGCTGGCAAGAGAGGAGAGGAACCTGCGATTCGTTCCCACTTTTTGAATCATCTAACACAACTCCGTGTGACAGGTGCCCGTGGCACCTGTCACCAAGTGTTCTCCACCAACTCTACCGAGTATCAGACGCCCTTCCAGAGAGACCAAAAAGCTGAAATACTCCTTAAGTATAAGAAAAAACCCTCAGAAACTTCACCTGGAAGCCAGGAAGCATAACCACAAAAGACCCACGAAAGACATATCTTTCAGGAGAAAAGAACAAAAACCACTGTTATGCAGAATAGGGATGGAAGTACCGTCGATAGAGGGGATGGACAGGGAGGTCACACCGACAACTGGTTCCCAGGGAGGCTTTTTATTGTAGAGGTCGCCACATTCCTCTACACTGCAGTCCTAAATAATTAGACACGGTCCAGCTAACTAGGACCCTGGAACTCCAGCCATTATCTCATAAAGAGATCCTCTGCCTACATTCCAATCCGCCACTGCTGCTGCTTAGAGGCTTCACCGTGACCCTGGCACGGGAGACAGATCAGGTATTACACCTTGTCCAAGGGTGACCTGAGACTATGCAAGGCAGGGGCGTCTAGTTCCCTGAGGTGAAAACACCCACATACCGGAGGAGGAGGAGGAGGAGGAGGAGAAGAAGGGAGAAGAAGAAGCAGAAGAAGAAGAAGAAGAAGAAGAAGAAGAATATAAGAACATAAGAACAAAGGGAGACTGCAAGAGGCCGAGTAGCCTACACAAGAGGAAGATGGGGGACAGAGGGAAGATGAAGGAGAGAGGGAAGATGGGGGAGAGAAGGAAGACAAGGGAGAGAGGGAAGATGGGGGAGAGATGGAAGATGAGGGAGAGAGGGAAGATGGGGGAGAGAGGAAAGGTGAGGGAGAGAGGGGAGATGGGGGAGAGAGGGAAGATGGGGGAAAGAGGGAGGATGGAAGAGAAAGGGATGATTGGGGAGAGAGGGAGGATGGGGGGGAGAGAGGGAGGATGGGGGAGAGAGGGAAAATTGGGGAGAGAGGGAGGATGGGGGAGAGAAGGAAGTGCTCGAAATGGAGAGGGAGGGTGACAGGGGGGTGGGGGGGCATGGAGTCTAGCGGTTTGAAGCCACTAAACTGTCAGTCGGCCATATTGTTCAAGCCGGGGAGGAGTGGCCAAATGGATGTATTTCCATGAGCGGCCGGCCAGACCACGTGTCCGCCGTCAATGTGCTTTCCACAATGGTGCGTAATCTTTCCCTACTCCCAGTAGATCCGTCGCTAGAGCTAGGAATAGGAATTAGTTGTAGTGCACGTACTTTAAGGTTAGACAAGGGAAAACAGAACGAAACAGGTTCTGAAGATGCTTGGCGTGCAGCTCTTTTGTCTGCAGCACTACCGTCACTGCACTCATTCACACGTCACAGCACACAGTTACCACCAAGCACAAGTAGCACATCCGTGTAACAACGGTGAGAGAGAGAGAGAGAGAGAGAGAGAGAGAGAGAGAGAGAGAGAGAGAGAGAGAGAGAGAGAGAGAAGGCCCAGGTCCAACATACATCTCACCTGGCGGCACTACGGGTCCCTTGGAGGAGAAGCCAGCACACCACGAGAGCGGCGGTGACTAACGACTTCCTCCTTGAAATCCCGAAAAGCCGCACATCGAGGTGCCAGAGGGCCTTCACGAGTGCCACGGCCCACGTGTGGAATGCCTTCACGGGTGAAGTGGGCGTTAGGGCAATGAATACCCAGCAGGTGAAGGTGGCGGCCCATGCCTGGTGTCGCACTTACCCGCCCTAGTCGCATCCGCCTGAACACAACAGTAGTGACATTGTGCTATACAGAGCTTAAAGATAGACGACCTCAAGACAGAGGTTGTCTTTAGCTTGAAGACAATTTTACCGTCCCTTTGACCTATGTATACCGTAGTATCTTGATGTTTAGAGAGAGAGAGAGAGAGAGAGAGAGCAGTCTGATGAACAAATTTTGGATTCTTCAGTGATCTAGAACAGTTGGTTCAGCACCCTAAACTCACACAACATACTAGACCCTTTCCTAACCTCTAACCTTTTGGCTTACTCTTTTAAAATGTTCTCTCCGTTGGGCTACTCTGACCACAGCCTTATTTATGTATTCTGTCCAATTGCTCGTGTATAGCTTCTGGACCCACTGAAGTGGAGGTGCTTTGGCATTTTGCTTTAACTCGGTGGGACGACCTGAGGATATACTTTTCCGATTTCCTGTAGTATATTTACTGATTGCAGGAGAGAAACCTATCTGTGTGTGACCAGCGCATGAGTGGAGGTGAGGTTGAGGTTGACCTGAGGTAATTGTCACTGGAATGGATGCACACATTCCACGTTCTTTATCTACTCCTCATGCTAAAAAGCTTTGGTTCAATCACGCTTGTTTTCGTGCTATCAAAGATAGAAAGGCGACTCACACAAGGTACCAGAGCCGTTGCACTCCTGCCAATCATGATCTTTACATTTCCGCCCGTAATCATGCCAAATCTTTTCTCTGACTAACCAAAAACTTTTTCATCATTAGAAAACGTCAAAACTTTGCTTTCTCTAATTCTTCCAGGGTCTTCTGGCACTTAGCCAAAAATATCTCCAACAATTCTTCTCCGTCATCTTTTCCACCTCTCCTTAGCCCTGACGGCAGCACTGCTGTCACATCTAAATCTGAGGCTTAACTCTTCGATCAAACGTTCTCAATAAATTCTGCTCTGGACGATTCAGGGTATATTCATCCCACTCATTCTCCCACTCTGACTTCACTATGCCTGTTATTCTAATTATTATGAGCAATGTTTCAATGCCATCTCTGGCATCAACCCTCAGAAGGCTTAAGGACCCCGCTGGAGTGCTTCCTAGTGTCTTAAAAATCTGTTCTCCAGTGCTGACACCCTGCCTTGTTAAACTCTTTCACCTCTGCCTGTCAACATCTACCTTTCCCTCCTGCTGGAAGTACGCCTACAAGCAACTTGTGCCTAAGAAGGGTGACCGTTCCAATCCCTCAAACTCCCGTCCTATAGCTTTACTTTCTTGTCTTGCTAAACCTTTTGAATCAATCCTTAACCTGAAGATTCTGAAGCATCAATTAACTTATGACCTTTCTAATCGACGGTATGAATTCAGAAATGAGCGTTCCTCTGGTTATCTTGCTTTCTTAACTGACGCCTGATCGTCCTCTCTTAGCCGGTTCGGTGAAACTTTTGTTGTTGCCTTAAGCATTTCAAAAGCATTTGACAGAGTCTGGCACAAGTCTTATCTTTCTAAACTACTCTCCCACGGATTATATCCCTCTCTCTGTACCTATATCCGAGATTCCTTTCTGGCCGATCAATCTTTGCTGTGGAAGACGGTCACTTTCTTTCCCTAATTTTAAACAACAGTGGTGTTCAACAGGGCTCTGTTCTATCTCCCACTTTATTTATGTTATTCTTCAATGATCTTTTCATAAAAAAAAGACTTGTATCCACCCGTACGCCAATGACTCTACTTTGCATTATTCAACGTCTTGCAACAAAAGACATTTCCAAAAGGAATTACGCGACTCCAGACTGAAAACTTCAAAAAGCTTAACCTCGGACCTTGCTTTCATTTCTGATTAGGATCGGAGGAACTTGGTGCCTTCAACGCCTCGAAAACTCAATTTATCCTCCTATCAACTCTACACAATCTCCGAAAAAACTATCACCTATTCTTTGACAACACTCAGCTGTCGCCTTCTTCTACAATAAACCTTCTTGGTCTTTCTTTAACTCGAAATCTTAACTGGAAGCGTCATGTTTCCTCTAACTAAATCAGCTACCTCGAGGTTGGGCGTTCTGTATCGTCTCCGCCAGTTGTTCCCCTCCCACACGCTATCCATATACAGGGGTCTTGTCTGCCCTTGTATGGAGTATGCATCTCACGTATGGGGGGTGCTCCACACACACTGCTCTTTTGAACAGAGTGGACTCTAAGGCTCTTTGTCTCATCAACTCCCATCCTCTTGCTGCCAGACCCCTTCCTCTTGAATTTCGCCGCAAAGTTGCATCTCTTTATAGCTTCTACTGATATTTTCATGCTTACTGTTCTGACTGCATGCCTTGCCCACTTCTGTGGCCCCATTGCACTCGACTAAATATCTAGCTCATCCCTATGATGTACACAAATCCCATTAGCAAGAGTTAACCAGCATCTTTTTTTTATCCCTTTTCCTAGTAAACTCTGAAACAGCCTTCCTTCATCAGTAATTCCCCCTGCCTGCAACTTGACCTTCAAGAGAGGAGTATGAAGACATCTCTCCTCCCGAAATTGACCTCATCAATTAGCAACTCTTCTATACTTCGTTTTGTAGGAGCAGAGATTAGCCATTTTTTTCTCATTTTTTGGGGGGCCCTTGAACTTTACTATACATAATTGAAATTGACCTCTCTACAGGCCACTCCTCTTCGCTTTTTTAGAACGGCGAATTTACTGGCTTATTTTTTTTTCCACTGTATATTATCCTCGAAGCGTTGCGTAAACTGTAAGAAAAAGAAAACATTTACCATTGATGCTGCTATTGTTTCCCTAACATTATTGTATAATACTGATCTTTGGTACTCCTGTTCCTTACATTTACTTTTTTTTTATTTTAGTACGCATAATATATCCGATTTCGCTTACTAGTTTTATTGCTACTCAGAACAAACCGCCCCATTATTTATGCTTTTATAGATAGAGATATCTCGAACCAATTGTCTTGCGTTTTCTTCTTTCGGTATTTGGTTCAACAGGTTCTATAGCCTATGTTCCATAAGTATTTTTTATATAATAAACATATTCATTGATAGCCCACCCCTATTTTCTTGGGAACTCAAAATCCAATTCCATATTATTACTCAACTTGTATAAAAATAAAATCCTTATTTTTTTTTCTTTTGCTCTGCTCTTTCTTGTAAGGTATGTGTTACGTCTGATTTTCCATCAAATAATGTTATGACCCTGTTCAAAATAAATTATTACATGTTCATATTTCCTTATATATTTTGCCGCAATTCCTTCATCATTCAATATTTTGCGAGTGCAGATTTTCCATGGGGTTGAATTTATTTTATCGAATCGAGTAGACGGAGTTTACTTAGCTTCTTCCCCCTCCTACTCCTCCACCTCCCCTAATGTAGACTCATCCTCTCGAGGGCCTTCCGGGGGTTGCGAGGAGGGGGGCACATCTGCTTAAAATCGGCGTCGGAGAATGTTCAGCATTTCCACTTAGCCGTCGGTGCTGGCGCGGCGGCGGTAAGGTGAGGATATTCAAGACGTTACCATTGCATTTATAGTCGCTTTATATATCCGGGGGTCGCGTCTACTCAGCCATCTGTATGTGTATTGGTCATATCCACTTCCTTATGCGTATTCCTACCACCCACTCCAGAGTATTGCGACTATCTCCTCCACCTTCTCCTCCTGCTGCCCTCCTACTTTCCTTTCCCAACACTGCCAGGTAAACCCTCGTTTTCCTTCCTTTTCTGGCCCCAGGTCTGAGAGTGAAAAAGAGCGATCACTATTTTTAATGTCCTTCTTTTCGTCTACACGCTCGGCACGTGGCAGCACTAGAGACGCGAAGCTGAAAGAGCATACATTTCATTTTTTTCAAGTTGTGTGCAAACATTCTGGAAGAATCTCCTGCCGTCGGCATGCCAAACCAGACGTACACGGCACAAATAGGGGTACCTCCACTCAGGTGCCATGGACACACCAGAGGAGCCATTATACATGACCCATTTGCATGTAGATGACGAACTAACGCCGCGTGTCCGGGAGGCGCCTCTGTTAAAGGGGGACAGTCTGCCGCCACCAGCAGCGCAGCCGACGACAATTTTAGGACGAATATTTGTGTTTGTCTTTTGTGTGTGTGTGTGTGTGTGTGTGTGTGTGTGTGTGTGTGTGTGTGTGTGTGTGTGTGTGTGTGTGTGTGTGTGTGTGTGTGTGTGTGTGTGTGTGTGTATATATATATGAATGTATCTCTCTCTCTCTCTCTCTCTCTCTCTCTCTCTCTCTCTCTCTCTCTCTCTCTCTCTCTCTCTCTCTCTCTCTCTCTCTCTCTCTCTCTATATATATATATATAAATAATTATATATAAATATATATATAAATATATATATATATATATATATCTATATATATATATATATATATATATATATATATATATATATATATATATATATATATATATATATATATATATATATATATATATATATATATATATATATATATATCAGATCTGATCATCAGTCCGATCGTCCGATCTTCCGATCTGATCGGAATGCAAAGATTGGATCATCTTTGTATAGGGTAATCGGACTGTGGAGATCGGAACTTCACAAACTAACTTCCTATCACCGATCACAGAAAAGAAAGTGGTCAACGTTGCTATGGCAACAAGTGACTGCGGATTTCTTACAATTATTTTTATACACGTTGCTAAATAGTTACTTCAATAAGCGTGTTTATTTATAAAATTAAGCGATAATTATTGATCGTTAATTTATTTAATCCTGGTAAGGTATCGTGAACGAGACGCGCAGGCGCAAAGTCGCTTTATTTGCTTAGCGGGACTTGTTACACGACGCCATGACAGTGTGGTGTGGGCTGCAGTAGTAGGCTTCCGCTCACTCCAGTAACCGAGTGGCCTACCCCAGTTGTCAGTTATGCATTTTCTGCTGCAGTGTTACCACCCTCTAATGGCGGCAGCGACAGTTCTTTTTCGGAAAACCAACAAGACCTAAGCTAAAAGGGGGGGCTTCGCCCCGCCTCGATCCCTCCACCTTCTTGATCGGGGGGAGGGCTTTGCCTTCCCTTGACCCCCCCCACCCACCCACCCGTTGGGCTCCCCCCGCAACAAGAGGAGGAGGAGGAAGGAGGCCTCGCGAGACAGCGCAAAATGCTGCCTCGACCACGGCACCAAACTAACACCCCATATCCCTCCCATCCAAGAACTCATCTAACCTCTTCTTGAATGTATCTATCGTGTTGGCGTTCACCACATGACTTCTACGTCTGTTTCATTCATCCACCACTGTTGGTAAACCAATTCTTGCCTATGTCTTTGTTGAACCAGAACTTTTCCAACTTAAACCCATTGCTACGTGTCCTTTCCGGTGTGGTGTCATCTGCCATCCACGTATCCTAAGACATCCCATCCAAGCTACGCATGCGCGGGATTTGTTTACAAACAAAGGGTGGATGAATTGCGACACGGTACCGTGTCTTTGTCGACTGCCTATCGCGATATGTTCCACCTGAGTTTTTTTTTTATCTTTGTAAAAGTAAATGTTGACGTATGTTTTGAATTTGAAAATTGCTTGAAATATGAAAGTTTCTTCCTGCACCCTTTGTTTGTAAGTAAATGAGGTAAATGAGGTATGTCGGTAAATGTGATAAATGAGATAACCTGCTCCTTTTGCATGTCGGTAAATGTGATAAATGAGATAACCTGCACCCCTTGTATGTCGGTATATGTGATAAATGAGATAACCTACACCCATTGTATTTCGATAAATGAGATAACCTGCACCCCTTGTATATCGGTATATGTGATAAATGGGATAACCTACACCCCTTGTATGTCGGTAGATGTGATAAATGATATAACCTACACCCCTTGTATGTCAGTAGATGTGATAAATGAGATAACCTGCACCCCTTGCATGTCGGTAAATGTGATAAATGAGATAACCTACACCCCTTGTATCTCGGTAAATGTGATAAATGAGATAACCTACACCTCTCGTAACTCAGTATATGTGATTAATGAGATACCCTACGCCCCTTGCATGTCGGTAAATGTGATAAATGAGGTACCCTACACCCATTCTATGTCGGTAAATGTGATAAATGAGGTACCCTACGCCCCTTGCATGTCGGTAAATGTGATAAATGAGGTACCCTACACCCATTCTATGTCGGTAAATGTGATAAATGAGGTACCTTACACCCCTTGTATGTTGGTAAATGTGATAAATGAGGTACCCTACAACCCTTGTATGTCGGTAAATGTGATAAATGAGGTACCCTACACCCCTTGTATGTCGGTAAATGTGATAAATGAGGTAACTTTTTTTTTTTACATCTCAGCCTATAGCGCCGGTAGGCTTTCTTCAGGGGCCTGGTGGTCGGCCCAAGCCCGTCATGGCGCAGGCGATTTTTATAGTGGCGGTAGTTATGTTTGGCTCATGCTGCCCCCTGGAGATCATTTTTTATTCGCTTGAACGGTTTCTTCTAGAATCCAGGATGATAGGTGGTCTTCTGGACGGCCTGTGAGTAGTCTTAAGCCACTCGGCGGTGACTAAAAAATACCAGGTGGTAGCGTGGGGATTCGAATCGACATTGTCCATGGCGTGATGAATGCTGGCCCCGCATGCAAATCACTCAGCCACCGCCTACCCTTATATGTCAGTAAATTTGAAAAATGAGATAACCTAAACCCCTTGTATGTCGGTAAATGTGATAAATGAGGTAACCTGAAACCTTGTATGTCAGCAAATGTGATAAATAACATAACCTGCACCCCTTGTATGTCAGTAAATGTGATAAATGAGATAACCTGCACCCCTTGTATGTCGGTAAATGTGATAAATGAGATAGCCTGCACCCTTTGTATGTCGGTAAATGTGATAAATGAGATAACCTACACCCCTTGTATGTCGGCAAAGGTGATAAATGAGATAACCTACACCCCTTGTATTTCGGTATATGTGATAAATGAGATAACCTACACCCCTTGTGTGTCGGTAAATGTGATAAATGAGATAACCTGCACCCCTTGTATGTCGGTAAATGTGATAAATGAGATAACCTTCACCCCTTGTATGTCGGTATATGTGATAAATGAGATAAACTACACCCCTTGTATGTCGGTAAATGTGATAAATGAGATAACCTACACCCCTTGAATGTCGATATATGTGATAAATGAGATAACCTACACCCCTTGTATGTCGGTAAATGTGATAAATGAGATAACCTACACCCCTTGTATGTCGGTAAATGTGATAAATGAGATAACCTACACTCTCCTCTGATTGACGGTCATGTTTTTTGGGTTCTCTCCATTTAATAGTAGGCTATCTGAATTATGGTTTCCATGTCATTTTTGAATTTGGCCATTTTTCCATAAAAGCTGACATGCTGTCTTCCCACCATCTTGCCTGGTGTTAGGAATTAGGTCAGTTAACCAGGGGATTAGGCAAATTAACTATTTCCCTTATGGAATTAGTCTCGGGCCAAGAGTTCAAGCCATCTAAGAGTATCGTCTGAACTCAAATAAGCCTTGGATGGTACTTACATACTTCGCTCATCGGCTCCCAGACCGAGACAGTATCACCGTATTCACTGCCTGAAGACTATATAATATACATATATATATAATATACATATATATATAATATACATATATATATATATAATATACATATATATATAATATACATATATATATATATATATATATATATATATATATATATATATATATATATATATATATATATATATTATTTATTATTATTATTTTTTTTTTTTTACGTCGTGGCCTATTGCGTCGGTAGGCTTCTTGCCGGTGGATCCTGATGGTCGGCCCAAGGCTTCTTCTCGGTGGGGCCTGATGGTCGGCCCAGCCCGTTGTGGCGCAGGTGAGTGTTTATAGTGGCATCATATTGCGTTGGCTCATGCTCCCCTCCCAGAGCTCATCTTTAATCCTAGAATCTAGAGTCCGCGTTGATAGGTGGTCTTCTGGACAGTATGTGGGTAGTTTTGAGCCACTCGGCGGCGGCTGAAAAATCCCAGCTTGGTGGCACCGGGCGGGGATTAAACTCGCGTCGTCCTGAACGCGGCGCTGTCACGCTATCCATTCAGCCACCGCCTATATATAAATATATATATATATATATATATATATATATATATATATATATATAGAGAGAGAGAGAGAGAGAGAGAGAGAGAGAGAGAGAGAGAGAGAGAGAGAGAGAGAGAGAGAGAGTTGCACGTGACGTCATTAGCAGCGATCAGCTGATCACTTCTCAGCTGCCCCGCAAAGGCCCGCCATTTTGTATGAGTTGCAGTTTATATTGCCTCGCTGAACCTGCGCCATGGGGTGCGCAGTTCTCAGCCAATCAGCGCGCAGTTAGGTGCTCCCTGTCTTTGTGTAGGGAGTGAGATGTTGGGTTGCTGCTGGATGTTTATTGCAGTTTCTGAGTGTAGCTTAGCACTGCCTCGGTCATCTTGACTCTCTTGTTGTTGTTTTCTCTTGTCAATATTATGGTGTTGTCCTCCATTTGTTTCCTCTTTAGGATGAGCCCATGTTCACTAAGGTAGTGTCTCCTTATTGCCCTGTCTGTAAGGTGAGGTGTTATCCTCTTCTTTAAAGTCGTTGTGGTGACGTCGATGTACCTAGAGTGAAGGCGACTACAGTCACCAAAAGTACATATGTCTCTACGCTACCTCCAGCCAGACGACATATATAGGTATTAAAAAAATTCACATACCTTGGAACCGTAATCATAACAATGATGGGTCTCACCAGGAAGTCATTCGACGAATTGGCCTATCCCACGGTATTGTGGACTTGCTCATTACCAGCATAAGGTGTTGTCGATATATAGCCAGGTAAACAAAAAATCAAGTCACTTGTGCTCCTCGTCTTATTGTATGGCTGTGAGACATGAACACTGGACAGTGAATTGCTTTCGTAGGAACGTGAAGTACCGCTGGAATGGCTTCGTGTTGAACCGTCGACTACTTCGTGAAAATAAAATTAATCAAGGTTTGTTACCAGTTTAGTTGGAAAACGCCAGCTCCGGCTATCCGGGTAAATGGCACGCCTCCTGGACGTCGATCCTGCTCACAGGGTTTCTACATAACTTATGGATGAGACCAGACGACCAATCCTGCTTGGAAGGACTTGAGATGGATAGAGCAGCTTCGTGTGAGCTTGCTCGGGAAAAACTATTGAGAGTGGAGGTGGCGAGTAAAGTTAAGCCAACGGAGGTATGCTCCGTATTAGTTTTAGTTATTGCATACATACATACATACGCACGTACATACCTATACACATACATACATAACTACACACACACACACACACACATATATATATATATATATATATATATATATATATATATATATATATATATATATATATACATACACCTTTATTGCTATGATGGAGGAAGCTCAGGGGCAGCAAACCTTGAAAACAAAACAAACAAACAAAAAAGCCTGCCAACCGCTATTCAAGCAAATAACGGTCAGTACAAGAGGTCAACAGAGAGGGTGAGTTTTGGTTGGAAATTTGTAATCCATTCCTTAAAAAAAATTCAAGCCCCAGGCAAGAAGAAAATACAGAGGTAGTAGCAAAAGAGACAAAAATACGAAAATAAAATGGATTTGGATTTAGGTAGCATATGATCTGATAGCATGGACCTGAAATATAAACTCGTTTGCAGCTTGACCGCCAGAGAGGTTTAGGCATGCAGTCAGCAATTTTAGAAGTGCAGCCAACATGACAATATCGATAGAGCATTTCATTTTTATCGTTCGTGTGGTTACCATTATCATTAGCAAGCGGTCGGATACCACAAGTGAGTGACTTTTTTATTATTTACATAGCTAAAAAAATATTTAGGATTAGATTTACTCGTTTCCGCTATATATCCTTCAAGATTTGCTTCGTTTTATTAATTTCTTGGTTTCGCGGCGAATTCTGTCCAACTCTAGTTTGTCAGCCTCACTCTGAGTTGATATGTATCTACTGTATACGCGTTTTTTTAAGAGATAGGCTATTTTGAATTTCGTTATTCCACCATTTGGGTTTCTTCTTAAAAGCTGAACGTCTGTTCCGATAGGGTACGCATATGCTTATGGCATTGTTCAATATTGTGGTGAAGGCCCCCCAAGATTTACCAATATCTGTTTCCGCCGAAATTTCAGTTCAGTCAGAATTATTTAGAATTGATTAGAGTCTTAACGAAATTCGCTCTCTGATATATAATCAGGCACCTTTTCTTGACAAGGAGTTACTTTACTTTCTTTCATATTGATGCTGAATGTGATTGTTCGGTGATCCCTAGAACTAGAAATTGGACCAACATTTACTTCGTTAACTAGATCAGCTGTCGTTGAAAATATAGGGTCAAGTATAATATTTTCCCGAGTCGGTTCTTGAACGTGTTCATGTAAATCACTTTCTAGTAAATTTGTGTACAGGTCGAGCCCTGTATGACAGTTCAACGGCTAACCCCATCTTTTCACTGGCAAGTTAAAGTCCCCAACAAATACTGCCTCGCAACTGCTACTTGTTTGTAATAATATTTCACTTAATGCGTGGTCGATATTAAGAGTCTGATGATAAGTCCAATTACTATTTTACGAGATTTATTTTTAATTTCAATGAAGACCGTGTTTACATTGGTTATAATATCTGTTTTCATGGATATAAAAAAATAACGCCTCCACCCCGTCTGTTCTCTCTTTCATGACTAAAGATGGTATAACCCGGTAATCTATATTCCGCAATGAAATCTCTATTTGAAGTGTCTATCCAAGATTCTGTGACTCCGATGATGTGATAATGATTTGTAGCTGCGAGGACTTCTAAGTCTTCAAATTTGTTACGTAGGCTACGAGCGTTTTTATAGCAAGCTTTCATGTGATTCGAGTCGGGGGTTTCGCGGGTTGAGTGTTCCCCTACGGTGGAGCTGCTGGTGTTCTCGCCTCCGCGTTTTTTGGCTTTCGAAGAGCCACTTGGTCACAGAGCAGCCTCCCGAAACGGGCTGCTCCAACCGGGTTTAAGTGGATGCCATCAGCAAGGAACAAGTCTGAATCGTAGTAAAAACTGTTCCACAAGTTAGCGATCTGGACGTTTTCTAGTGAGCAAAGGGACTGAAGTCTGTTGTTTGTGCTGAAGGCCTAACTGTAAAAGCTAGACTTGGCACCGACACTCGGGAGGATTCCTGAGATCATGATGGTACTGGCATCCGTTTTACGTTTATACTGCTTGATCATGCGGCGGTATTTCTCAAGCAGTTCCTCAGAACGGGTTGTCTTTACGTCATTTGTCTCCGCGTGAATGACAAAGGGGGTGTTTCGGTCGGCATTTCTCGTGACATCATCGCACGAGGCGGTGATGTCGTCCAGCCTGGCACCTGGATAACAGTAATGTTTTCTGCGGCCGTTTGATGAACGACCACAGAACTCAACCAGCTGGCCACGCACCATGGGTTCCAAACTAGGCGAGTCTTAAACTCATCCTCCATGTGTCTGCCAGCACCTGGAACCTTTTGAAGGTAGTGGGGGTCAGTAAATCCTTGGTTGCCTGCTTCGGTTTGGCTCCATTCTTTACAGGTTGGAACCCGACATCCTGTGAAGCATGAAGAGAAGCATTAAGTGGGGCAGGCTGGAAGTTGTCCTGTGAGGCAGGCTGGGAGGTAGCCTGTGAAGCAGGCTGGGGGTTAGCCTGTGAGGCAGGCTGGCGGTTGTCCTGTGAGGAGGAGGATGAGGGGTGGGAAGAGGGGAGAGTGGAAACGGTCGGGGAGGAGGAGGAGGATGGGAGGGGCTGCTGTGTGGGAGGAGAAGAGAATAGCGAAGCCGGTGATGGAGGGAAGGAGGACGAGGAAGAAGAGGAAGAGGAATAGAAAGGGGAAGGGGTGAAGGCGGGGCCAGTTGTTGCTGTACTTAGTAATAAGTCTACCTGGGCGGCGAGTGTCGTAACCGTATTCTGTAACTCTATGATCCTCTGATCATCCTTCTGAGTCTTAATGCAGAACCTACAAACGTCCTTGGAAAGAAAGTACTGCTTGGCCATGCGAAGGCTACACCCGGGACAGAGCTTGAGGGGAGAAGGTATGGTGAAGATATTATGGGCGAGGCAAGACGAAAAAAATTTGGCGCGACAAGACAATAATAATTTCCGCAGCTGCGGTGAGGTCATCAGGTCAAATCTCTGGGGAAAAATGTGTATCTAGGAAAACGGGCGCTTTTTTTTCCACCTACTAAGACGAAACAAAACAATAACAATGCCAGCAGCTGCCGTCAGGTTGCAGTCAGGTCAAATCCCTGGGGAAAAATGGTGTGTCTATGAAAAAAAAAGCGCGTTTTTTTCTACCTACCAAGACGAAACACGTGACAATATTATTATACCGAAAAATCACATGTGTGTTCACCAGGTTTCCGTGGAAAAGTGAATTATCTAGTGTTTTGTGTGGAATCTAACACACCAGACTTTAAAATTAACGTAGCTAGGCGCGCCTGATTCACGTGTTCCTATTATCATAAAACAGTGAAGTATCCCACTAGTAGAAGGAAAAGAAAACACACACAAAAAAAAAATACAAAACCGTGTAGCACTGTGTTCGCGTGAAAGTGTTGAAATTAGTTTAGGTGTGGGAACCTTAATACAGGTGACCTAGAATCAACTGTGGATCACTATCAACTAGGTAAATACTAAATCAGAACACTTAGCGGTCTGGAGTATGCAGGTAGTGGTAAACCTCCTGATTGTGTAGTCCTCCAGCACAGCAGGAAGCTCCCAGAAGCACAGAACGCCTCAAAGCACACCACAAAAGCAGATGAAAAATGCAAGTTGGCACCACACAGCAGCAGAGCAAAGAAGTCGACGACTTAATCCAAGGCAGGTCAGCGCCTGTGAGCTCCCTGAGAGAAAGTGGGATCATTCCAGAAGATGGAGAGAGGAGTCACTAAAATTAAAATTTCAAAAATTTTCCCCAGGTCCGCACCAAAGTGTCCGAATGTTACAACTTTCGCTAGTTGTAACAATATATATATATATATATATATATATATATATATATATATATATATATATATATATATATATATATATATATAGAGAGAGAGAGAGAGAGAGAGAGAGAGAGAGAGAGAGAGAGAGAGAGAGAGAGAGAGAGAGAGAGGAACGGAGAGGAGACACGTGGATGAAAAGAAATAGAAAGAAAAGGGATTATGACAAAAAGAGAAAGGTAAAATATTATATGGGTAGAGCTCCGCAACCTCCGCGGTTCTTTGACGAAGAGGCTGATAATTATGGGGAGTTTTTATTATCTGAAAACGCGGGAGCGGATAATGATGCGAAGCTTTTGTTGTTTGAAAAGGCGGATGCAGATTATAATGCGGATATTATTGTCACTGCGGAGGCTCCGCGGTGGCGGAGGGGGAGACGGATATCCAATACATCACTAATGCAAATATTGTATTATCCTTATAATACAGGCACTTTTTATTTCTCATTCTTACAGTAGAGCAGTGGTTACCAACCTGTGGTACGCGTACCACTGGTGGTACGCGATGGCCTTCCAGGTTGTACGTGAATACTTTTGAGGACGTGCGATTTTTAATTCTTTTTTTCTTCACACACAAAAAATATTGTCTTATGTGTTCCTGTATTTTTATTCTATTTAGTTTTCATTTTTTCGTCAGAAATTTTGGCTTACCTCTGCGGTTTAGCGTGTTTGCTTTATTGTAGTCTTATGATTTTTTCCCCCCTCCCCCCCTCCTTCCTGTCGCGTGTTGTCGCTATCATCACAAGCTGAGTAACTTGATTGGGAGTAATATTCGAGCGGGAAAATCAACACCATGTTACAATGTATAACCCATATCCTATTACTCCCTATGAGAAAGTGCGATCATTCTAGAATATGGAGAGGAGTCGCTAAAATTTAAATTTCTTTTATTTTCCCCAGGATGGAAAGGACGTCCACCCCAAAGTGTCCGAATGTCCCCACAGATTACGTCTTCGAATTATAATAATTGAGTCACTCATTAAACAATTTTTTAGCATCTGATAATTATGTTGCCTGATCTTTTTCTCGCCCTTCTTTCATATCATAGTGCCTTAAAGGCTGACTTACCAGGGGGCGGTATTAACTCCGGCGCACGCGGGGAGACGAGCTGGGTATGGGAAAAGCGAGCTACTCGCTCAGACTCATTCCTCGCCTAGCTGTGCTAACAGGTGTGTCTGTCTCGAGTTCCCCCAATCATTCACTCATTATCTATAACTATTCTTATCTGTAATTATAATTCTGAAATTATTGGCATATCTTTGATTGCATGTGTGTTGGCTCAGACTCATTCCTTTCCTCGATACGCCAACAGATGGCTGATTATGGTCGCATCCGCCACAGCCTTGCCTCGCGCCACCCCCCCTCACCCCCTTTTTTTCCCTTTTTTTAGACTCTTAGAGCATTAGGGAGTGTTATTTTCATGAGTTTTGAGTGTCTGAAAGAGACCTCCACTGGTAATTTATTTGGTGGTGAATATTATTTTTGTGTTCTTAGTAATATTATTGTGTATGCCAAGGTACGTTTATATATATATATATATATATATATATATATATATATATATATATATATATATATATATATATATATATATATATATAGAGAGAGAGAGAGAGAGAGAGAGAGAGAGAGAGAGAGAGAGAGAGAGAGAGAGAGAGAGAGAGAGAGAGAGAGAGAGAGAGAGAGAGAGAGACCACACTGGGAAAAGAAAAGAGAAATATAGTAAGTATTTTCGTATATTATATCTTCAGAAAAAAAAATGTTATTGCCCCGGGTGATTTTCTTGGACTTGCTCTTAAGGGTAGTCAGGAGTTCGAACATTCCGTAGCGTTTGCTCTCCACGTTCTTCATCCAGAGGTCCAACTTCCTGACAAACGCTTCACATAATGATGCTGTGAAACTGAGCTATTGTTGGGCTAGGAAATGATGTTTTCAACGGCGTGGATTTTTTTTTTTTTTTTTTTTCAAGCCGAATGAACTGGATTGGGGAAAGTTGGTCGGATGCACGACAGATGGGGCTCCATCTATGCTCGGTCAAAAGTCAGGGTTTCAAGCCCATGTGAAAGCTGTGTCACCAAACACCACCGCTGTCCATTGTTTCGCCCTTTGTGCTATGGTGCTCCCTCCGAAGTTGCTATCATGCTTTGAACTGAGTTATCATAATCGTGAATCTCATCAAAACGTCCTCCCTGAATAGTCAGCCGTTTAAGCTGCTCTATGAAGATCTCAACTAAGACCATACCTGTCTCCTGTATCACACAGAGGTGCGCTGGCTCTCCGGGGGAATACGACGAGACGTTTCTTTGAACTGGGGGATGAACTCCACGTGGTCTTCATGGAGAAAGAACACGATTTTCAAAAAGATCTGAAGGGCGAGGAGATCATCTCCAGGTTGGCCTACATGTCGGACATTTTGGGGGCCCTCATCCACTTCAACCTGTCGTACCAAGGGCCCAACGGCGCAGTCACCGAGTTCATCTCGAATCTGGGAGTGTTTGTCCGGAAGTTGGACCTCTGGATGAAGAACGTGGAGAGCAAACGCTACGGAATGTTCGAACTCCTGACTACCCTTGAGAGCAAACCTAAGAAAATCGCCCGTCACCTCTCAATGCTCAAGATTGAGTTGAAACATTACTTCCCGTACGTGACAGGTTGTGCCTACATCGCCAATCCGTTCTCCGTTGATCCAGCCGATTTGCTTGTCGGGACCGAGGAACAAGAGGAGCTCATAGTTATCTTGGCTGATGAGGGAGCAAAAGACGAAGCACAAGGAATGCTCTCCTATAAACTTTTGGGTGAGCATGGCCACCTTGCGAGCAAATCACGCTGTTCCCAATCTACTGATTGTCCCCTCTACGTTGGGGTGCGAGCAGGGGTTCTTAGCCATGCTGACCATCAAGTCGGAGAGCAAAGTTATGCCCAGCATCGACTAGCTGGTGGAGAAGAAACATCTGCAACCCTCGCATTGAAGTGAGTTTTATTTTTTGTTGTTAGTTCATTTCTGTGTTCTACTTGTGAATAAATTGACATCTGATCGAATTGAGTTTATGTTACAGCCAACGTGTTATTTGTTGTTAACAGTCGACCAATAGAGGTTCACTAGCAGAACAAGTTATTCAATACCGGGTTGACTAGAAGACCAAGTTACTCAATACTGGGTTCAGTAGAAGAGCAAGTTACTCGATGCTGGGTTAATTTGAAGAGCAAGTTACTTGATACTGGAACCTGGAGCCAGGTGGTACGCAACGACGGTACGGGACCTCCAAGTGATAAGCGATCAGAAAAAGGTTGGGAACCACTGCAGTAGAGGAAGTAGATCAAGGTATAAAAATAAATGAGAAAAAAAAGAGTCCCCTAATCACGGCCCCAATAAAAGAGACTATAGATGAATAATCTTTCATGCGTCCCTTGTTTCGTAAATTAAGGTGAAAAAGAATATATATTATTATATTCATCACGCAAAAAAAAAAAAAAATCATCCCTGTATACACACATGTAAGAGGAGAGAAAATTAATAAGTAGATTCAATTATATATCTTTTTTCAATGTTCAGTGTTATAATGGAAGTCATAAAATACAGGTTCACTTTGATCTAAAAACCATTAACGACAACAACAGCAACAACAACGGCAACAACAACACTCCGCTAAAGATCGTGCTAAAAATTGGTATGGGCATCAACTGTGATCCTATACATCATATGGAAGCATTTGTTTCGAAATTTGATGAAATTCTATTTTTTTTAAACTTTGACCTTGGGTGAACTTTTCGAGGTCAAGGTAAAAGGTCAAGGTCAAGGCCATGCAAGGTACGCCTTGCCATGAGCTAAAATATGAACCAAGTCTGACGTCTCTACGATGACGAGAACCGAAGTTGTGGCCAATCTGACGTTTTGTGCGACCTTGAACTTTGACATAAAAAAAAGGGTTATATTCTGGATGGACACGATGCTTCCCTGAAAAATTGGTTGAGATATCTACAAAACTGTCCACAGGAGACTGCTCACGAACAAACAAACAAATAAATAAATAAACATACTGACCGGACCGAAAATATAACCTCCTCCCAACTTCGTTGGCGGAGGTAATAATAATAATAATAATAATAATAATAATAATAATAATAATAATAATAATAATAATATGGCAATAGAAGGATAATAAAAATAACAATATGATCATTAATAATAATAAAAATCTAATGATGATAAAAATAATAATAATAACAACTAGACGCATAGTACTCGGCACACCTCCACCAAAGATCGTCCCGAAAATTGGTATGGGCATCAACTGTGATACTATGCATCATATGGAAGTATTTGTTTCGAAGTTTGATGAAATTCTATTTTTTGGAAACTTTGACTTTTGGCGAACTTTTCGAGGTCAAGGTCAAAGGTCAAGGTCAAGGCCATGCAAGGTGCATTATATGGAAGCATTTGTTTCGAAATCTGATGAAATTCTATATTTTTGGAAGCCTTGACCTTCGGCGAACTTTTCAAGGTCAAGGTCAAAGGTAATGGACAAGGCCATGCAAGGTGCGACTTTCCATGAGCAAAAATATGAACCAAGTCTGAAGCCTCGACGATGACGAGAACCGAAGTTATGGCCAATCTGACGTTCTATGCGACCTTGACCTTGATCTTTGACATAAAAAAAAATAATGGATTCTGTCATGGATGGACCTGCATCATATGGATGCATTTGTTTCGAAATTTGATGAAATTCTTTTTTTCTTGGAAATTTTGACCTTGGGCGAACTTGTCGAGGTCAAGGTCAAAGGTCAAAGTCAAGGCCATGCAAGGTGCGTCTTTCCATGAGCTAAAATATGAACTAAGTTTGAAGTCTCTACGATGATGAGAACCGAGGTTATGGCCAATCTGACGTTTTATGCGACCTTGACCTTGACCTTTGACCTTTGACATAAGAAAATAATGGGTTTTATTCTGGAAGGACACGAAACTTCCCTGAAAAATTGGTTGAGATATCCGTAAAATTGTGCACAGGAGATTCATCACGAAGAAAAAAAGAAAAAAAAATAAACATACTGACCGGACCGAAAATACAACCTCCTCCCAACTTCGTTGGCGGAGGTAAATATCAAGAAATGGATACTCAAAATTTCACCACGTTAGTCCTTGAGAGTGACGTGCCAATCCATTTCCTCCTGCTCCTCCTATTACTATTACTATTTTTTTTTTTTTTACGTATTTATCTTCCCTCCCTTTTACGTTCCAATTTGCTTTCTTCTCCTTCTCCTCCTCCTCCTCCTCCTCCTCCTCGTACAATTTATTTTCCTATTCATTTTCTTCCTCTTCCTCCTCCGTTGATCACTCCAAACTCTTCACGCTACAAACTAACCTGATAAGAAGAAACAACGGAAAAACAATTCAAGCAAAGCGATGCAATACCGACATCGGCAGGAGTTATTTCTCAAATAGAGTTGTTCGCCACTGGAACAGCCTTCCTGCAGAGGTGGTTAGCGCAGAGACCATCAACTCCTTCAAGAAACGCATTGATCGCCACTTTGCTGCAACGGGTGTGAACTGAACGTTCCCAAGAGTAGGTACACAAGTGCTTTAATCCTTCCCTGCAAGCCACTCCTATGGCAAACGGATTGATTAAATCACTGAACGCAGGCAGCCTAGTAAAGAGCCAACAGGCTTTCTGCTGCCTGCTAGTCCATGTTTCCATGTTTCCATGTTTCCTCCTCCCCACCCACCTCCTCCTAATTTTCGTCCTCCTGCTCCTCCTCCTCCTTCTCCTCCTCCTCCTCCTCCTCCTTCTCCTCTACCTACTCCTACCCCCCTATTCCTCCTCTCCCTATCCTTTTATCACACTTTATGCTATAATATTACGTAAAAAATTGAGGAGGGTACAAGTGACTTAAGAAAACTTGAGCTAATATATAAGGAAAAATATATCTACATTGCATTGACAACACGAAAACTCTTTTGAAGTTGATACACAAAACGCCTTTGATCTGCTTAGGAGATTTTTAATAAAAAAGAAAAGGTCGTATATCAATTTATTAGTACGGTATTTTCCTTTTTTTCTGCTTTTTACATTTTTTTGTGTCTTTGATTGAATAGTGTAAAGAAGTTTATTTTTAAAGGAGAAATGACGTGTTATTACATTTTTTATATACATTATTTATGATCATAATGTAAACATTAATATTTGGCTTCTATACAAAGGCAATTTTAAAAGGTGGAAAGCCATTTTTCAAAACACAGAGAGAGAGAGAGAGAGAGAGAGAGAGAGAGAGAGAGAGAGAGAGAGAGAGAGAGAGAGAGAGAGAGAGAGAGAGACGTCAGTCAGGGTCAGTGTAAGTCTTTTTTTTTTTTTTTTTTTACAACAAAGGAGGCAGCTCAAGGGCACACACAAAAAAACAATAATAAAAAAAGCCCGCTAATCGCTGCTCCCATAAAAGAATCAGAAGAGGTGGCCAAAAGCAAGGTCAAATTCGGGAGGAGAGGTGTCCTGATACCCTCCTCTTGAAAGAGTTCAAGTCGTAGGCAGAAGGAAATACAGACGAAGGAAGATTGTTCCAGAGTTTACCAGCGTGAGGGATGAAAGAGTGAAGATGCTGGTTAACTCTTGCATAAGGGGTTTGGACAGTATAGGGATGAGCATGAGTAGAAAGTCATGTGCAGCGGGGCCGCTGGAGTGGGGAAGGCATGCAGTTAGCAAGTTCAGAAGAGCAGTCAGCGTGGAGATATCGATAGAAGAACATATTATATCTGTATCTATACAAAACATCTATCTATCTATTCAACTGTTTATTATCTATCTATATCAATATAGATTACCTATTTATCTACCTATCTATCAATTTATCTATCAGTCATCTAGTTATTTGTCTATCTATCTTTCTACATATCTATGTATCTCTCTATCTATCTGTCTATCTATCTATCTATCTATATATGAATGTGTCTTATCTATTTACCTCTCTCTCTCTCTCTCTCTCTCTCTCTCTCTCTCTCTCTCTCTCTCTCTCTCTCTCTCTCTCTCTCTCTCTCTCTGTATATATATATATATATATATATATATATATATATATATATATATATATATATATATATATATATATATATATATATATAGGTTTATTAATGTAAGGCAGCCGTCAGGCTGAAAATATACAAATAAAAAATACAAGAAACTAATAGTAAATAGGCTATACTAGAGGGAGGGAGAGGGTGGGGGGTGGTTTGGGAGAGCTAAAAATAGAGACATAAGGGAGAGGGAGGGTGGTGTGAAGGGGGAACTTAGAGGGGTAGCGGCGAGGTGCTAAACTCCACCGCGGCCCTTTGGGTATGACTGTCACTGGGCATTGTTTATCATCCGCACCATCGCGGGCACTGCGCTACGTTTGTAACGGTCGGTTCGCGGCGCTCTGAAGGGGTTGAGTTTGTTGTGGTGTCTGGTGAAGCGGGTGGGAGGAGGCGCGTCGGGTGGCAGAAGGTGGCGATGGCGAGGATGGTGAAGCAGGGAGATTCCGAATTTTCTGAAGACGTCCTGGTGCCTGTCAGAGAGCCTCGGGAGACTCAGGGTGGCCAGGGCATTGTCGTAGATGCGGTAGTCAGGGCCTAAAATGACCCTGAATGCTCTCTTTTGAACCCTCTCAAGCTGCTGTTGTTGGGTGAGGGTAAGGGACGAAGACCACGCCGGGGAGGCATACATTAGCTCTGGCAATATGAATGATGAATAAATACTGCACAGCTCAGCAGCTGGTGCCCCCAGCGTCCTGAGTCTACACAGCATGTACAGCTTGTAGGAGGCTGCTCTGACGGTGTTGGAGACGTGGAGCTTCCAGTTGAGCTGGTATTCCACAGTGATGCCTAGTAGTTTGGTGGACTGGACGACCAGGAGGTGGTGTGAGCCAATAGACAGCAGCGGAGGTGGCACATCTCTCTTGGACGTGCAAACGTGGATCACCATGGTCTTGGTGTGGTTGATAGTGGCACTGTTGTCAACCGTCCATGCCTGAAGGTTGTCGAGCGATGCTTGAAGAGGTCCATAGTCAAGATCCCTGTTGTTGACGGGGACGCCCAAGGTGCTGTCGTCAACATATTTCCAGCGATGCGGTGTGTCCATGAGGGCGTTGTTAATGAGCACCAAGAAGCAAAGCGGACCCATTTTGGTGCCTTGCGGGACGCCACACTTCAGCTCAAGAGGAGTGGAGACCGAGCTCTGGGAGCGAACTATTTGCTGGCGTGCGCTGAGGAAATCAGTCAGCCACGATATTAAATTAGGGTGAAGCCCCAGCTCAATGGCCTTAGTAATGACAATAGTGTGGTCTACAAGGTCAAAAGCTTTCCTGAAGTCGACAAAAGCAAGGGCAAGGGAGGATGTCTCGTTTTTCCAGGTGGCTGTGTATGAAATCTAGAAAGCTGACCAGGCAATGAGTGGTGGAAGAGTGCTTCATGTTACCAAACTGTTTGATGTCTATGAGGCTACTAATATCATCATAAGCCCAGTTAAAAATAAAATCTTCACAAATGAGGCTGGGAATGGGCGTGATGGCGATTGGCCTTAGGTCATTAAGGAACTGTGGGCTGGAAATTTTGGGGGTGGGAGTGACAAAGGAAATTTTCCAGTCGCTAGGGCAAGTGTTTTGTTCAAGTGAAGCATTTATTATGGAGCAAATGGGGGTGGCAAGTTCAGGGGCAAATTCCTTATAGATTTTGATTGGGAGGTCAGTGGGCGTGGTAGCTTGTGCGTTCTTAATTTCTTTAATTTATTGAAAACGTCAACCTCCTGGACGGAGGGGGGTGGGGAGGGGGATGGTAGGTAAGCGGGGAGGGCGGTGAGATCAAGTTTTGGGAGGCTTTGACAGATACCCGCGAAATGGGTATTTATCTCCTCGGCCGCCCGGTCAGGTGATAAATGTGAAGTGCAAGGGAAGGAGGGTGAATGTTTGCCGAGTCCACAAAGAGACCTGACCTTGTGATACCACTGTCTGCTGTTGGCCTGTTTAAGACGGTGTATTTTTTCAGGATAATAGATTGCTCTGGCGGTTTTGATCTCCCTGATGAATCTGTTCCTGAGCTGTCTGTAGCGGGCTGGGTCTGTGTTGTGGGCCCTGTTTCTCTGCGAGATGAGCCTCTTGACGGTGGGGTTGATCCAGGGGGCATCAGATGGATGGACTGGGAACGTCTTGATGGGGAAGCAGGTGTGATAGGCGCTTGTAATAGTGTGCTGGTATTGCTCCCATTTGTGGTTGACGTCTGGCTCATTTGTCACTTCAGTCCAGGGGTGCTGCGTAATCCACTGCCCGAACCGTCTGATGGCCGAGCCAGTCAGGGGCCTGAATGACCTGGCGGAGGATGACTGAGGCAGTGAGGTGGTGTGAGTCGGTTCCCACAGAACTGACAGGTGTCCGCTGCGTCCCATGAGGGGGAGAGGCTGGGGGGGTGAGTACTGCTGGCTCAGGTCGGTCATGATGAGGTCGAGAGTAGCTTGTTGGTGGGTGGGGAAATTTACGACCTGAGTGAGATTCAGTTGGTGCATCGTGTCGTTGACGTCCAGGCGGTTAAAATCCTCACATATGACCAACTTTGCAGAGGGGAATCTCACTCGAAGCGCGTCAGCTGTGTCGATGATGTGGTCAACCAGCAGCTGTGCAGTGGGCGCGCGGGGGGGGGAGGGGTTGGTTGGTATGCCACACATTAGATGATGGAGGCAGTGTGGCGAGGATGGCGGGCAGGTGTGACCCTCACCCACAGGGCCTCCACTCCCTCGGGGGTGTCGACCTGAAGGTGTGAAGGAGTGAGGTCGGAGCGGCAATACAGGGCCTCTCCCCCTCCCCTCCTATTAGTCCTGATATGGTGAAATAGTTCATAGTCATCGATGTTGCAGCTCTCAGAAACTATTTGCCACGCCTCCGTGATGGCCACCACACCAGCACCAGTGGACCTGATCGTCACCATTAGTTCCTCGATCTTGTTGCTAAGGGAGGTCACATTGGAGAGGAGTAGAGAGGGCAGACTATACCACGCTCGCGGCACCTCGAAATGTTTGTACTCCTTCTCCGCCACTGGACTGTTCTGTCTCACTCTCGTAATGATGACAGATATGTTTCTCGCCACTCGTCTGCCTCTCCTTCTGCTTCGATTGCGGAAGAGTTTGGTGTTTTTCAGGCGTGTAATAACGTCCGGCGGAGGGTGGCCGCTCCCTCGCCTTAGTTTAAGCAAGTCACAAGGGCGGTAGCGATGGGTGGCTGGGGCGCACATTATTCAACACTGGCAGCTGGAACACGCACGCACGAACACACGTATGTCACTCGCAGATGTACAGGATGGTCACTGTTGCGTACGTACACAGTTCAGCTTTAGCAGGTGTGGTCCTTGTTAGTGGAGTGATGAGGGCTTACAGCCAGCTATAGACCTGTATGGGTATCGAGTGTGGCCGACGCTGTGGAACCAGGCATGTACAGAAGAAACACTTGCATGTAATCCGTGCCAAAGAAGTACCATCCTGTCTCCTTACTGTCTGTAGCAAGCAGTACTTTTTTGACAAGGTGATTGCCTGTAAATAACTGCGTCAAGTCGAGGGAAAAGGAGTTATCACGCAAACAGTTTTGACTCCGCCTTTTTCGCTCTACAGGGGCTCTCCTCCTCACATCGAACTGGCAAAACGAGCTGAGTAAAAGCATCGACACCCTTGTGGTTGTCCTTGATGTTGCTGGAGCCTTTGTTGACTCGTGTAGCAAAATTCGTGGTCAGGGGCATTCAGGGAGATCTCTTGAATCAGCTTGAGGACAACTTTAGCAGCAGGACCTTGAGCGTGGTAGTCAGTGAGCAATAGTCTCGCGAGTTCCCAGTCTTGCGGAACGTTGTCATAGGCGACCTCCTCTAACAACGACCTGAAGTATATGCACTCTCACTGTTCCATACATTCGCGAGAATTCCCAACAGGTGGCTAATAAGATGAACAACACAATCGAAATCATGAAGTGCTGGAGTTCCCTCTGGTAGGTGGTCTTCGTACCTAAAAAGACCTACTCTGCTGCTGTAGCTATGATGAAAGACAAGTTCGAGAAGGGAGTAGCAGCCATTCCTCTACGGGGATACATATCACTACTGGGCTTGCATATAAACGAAGAGCTGAGGTTCGACAAACACATGAACAAGGTCGGCAGAATAGCCTCTCTGAATGTCAAATCTGTTATTCGTTTCAAAGCCACTTGCTCGACTCCTAGGGACTCGTGCTCCTCCACAATACACAGCTGCACTCTTTTTAATTCTTGAGGCCTCTTTGAACATCGCAAACTAAATAAGATCCATCGTCTATTCTTTCACTTGGCGATCACGCCCACTTTGCCACTACTCATGGACTCATTGGAACACCAAAGGGATGTTGAGAGCCGAGTACTTCACACACACAAAAAAAAACTAAAGAAGCCAACACTTTGTAATGCGCTTGTAAATACGAGAATGCTACTCAAAAGTCAACATATGGTTGCAATGCAGAGGAAATGGGCCAGTCAGTACCACAGAACAGTCAGCACCAGGGAATCAAGAATGCTGAACCTGTTTAATAAAGCTATCATTAGCACCAGAAGAACGTCAACCCAACAGAAGAAGGTGGCGGCACACAAATGGAGATGAGGTAAGGATTATTTGAGTTGTCACGCTACCTACATTTTCGCGTTTGTGATAGTAATTTGTTTTGCACACACACACACACACACACACACACACACACACACACACACACACACACATGCATTCATATATATATATATATATATATATATATATATATATATATATATATATATATATATATATATATATATATATATATATAAGAAAACAATTATAAAAATCTAATGGAATTATGAGGGAGGAAGAAATGGGAGTAGGAGAGTGAGCGTAAATGACAAGAGGAGAGCGAAACAAGGGCAGCAACGGCAGGAAATTAGCAGTGTCTCATTTGCATGCTAAACACTGTTCGCCCGCTAAATGGAAGGGCTCCGCATGAAACACCTCAAGTTAATTAAGTCTGATGCGGGTGCGATGTGTTTTACCAGTTCAAAACCTCTTCCTACTACTTTACTGTCCCTCCTCCTCCCCATCATCATCATCATCACCTTTCTCCTCCTTCTCTTACTCCTCTTCCACCTCCTCCTTTTGTTTTCTTCATGTTAATTCTCTTGCTTCGGTTTCTACTTGCTTTTTATTTCATCCCCTCCCTCCTTCCATTTCTCCTCCTTTTCCTCCTCCTCCTCCCACTACAACTTTACTGTGTTCTTGTTATCGTTCCTGTCGTTCCTGGGTTTGTTGTTTTTGCTGTTCATGTTGCTACTAATGTTATCGTTGGTGGTGGTGGTGATCATGTAGTCTGAATCAACTATGAAGTCCGTTTGGGGGGACCCGAGCGGGGTATTTCCGAGCCACATATCTGCCAAACCTACCCTCGAAGGTGATACTATAATCTCTTTTTGCCTCTTCTAGAAAAAACTATTCGTTTACATTGAAATATGTTATTTCTTAACTCTGGAGCACGCAAGAACAAGTAAGAATAGCTTCCATTGCGAGTGGAGACGAGTGAGAAGAGACCGTGTCTTTGACCACTGTCCGTTGACAACGTCCGATAGCAGTTTTGTGTCGCGTGTTATGGAATGGCTGACATATTAGTGATATATTGGGGGTGATGCCTCAGCCCTGAGGACTTCATAATGATTTATCAGACTATAGTGATGGCGGTGATGATAGTGGTGGTTGTGGTGGTTGTTTTTCAATTCATTTTTCCTTTTTCTTATCTGAAATTTTCTCTTTCACTTTCCTTCCCCTCTTACTCTTACACATCAATATTATCCAGCTTTTTTTCCTACCATAACAAAACCACATTATCCTCCTCCTAACTTTCTTTCTTTTCCTCTTTATAATAGTCGCTACCCACTACCTACTTCGTCGATCTTCTATTACCTTCCGGTCTCTCTTAATGTATTTCGTTTATCTCTTGTATACCTCTTCCTGCCGTTTATCTTTTCCTTGCTCCTCCTTTTCTCTCCTGTTAATCCCCCTTTTTTTCGTGTTGTGTACAGTCGGCTATAGAGAGTAGTGACACACTGTCCAGTAAGTTTCGTTCAGAAAGCGACATCTGGCAACCCCTCCACGCGACATGAAAAATATTATATCCTATCGAAATCGTACTGTTGTGGTGATCGGTGGTCACAGGTGCACTCTACATAATTTTAAGATAGATATTTATCAAAAGTGCCCGTCGCTAACGCTTAATAAATATTTTTTCTTTAGGCTCTGTCGCTACATTTTGACACGAGCTTTTAGTTTCGTTCAAATTTAGTCAAGAGCAACTCTAAGTTGTTTATCAAACTATGATACATTTAAAAATATACTGCACTTATTAGGGGAGATTGTTATGCCTTTTAACTAAAAACAAAAAATTCCTGACAGCCGAGATCTTGTTCTTTATAAAAAAAAATTATACGTAATAATAGGCTATAAACGTTCACATGATGGCGTCGTCGACCGCGGGCTTTTCCGCGCTCGCACTCAACACACACACACACACACACACACGTATTTATACTTTGATATTACGTAATCTTCACGGAGAAATAATTGTAGATTTTTGATGATCTGAATTGTCTTTGAGGCTTTCTAGTAACGGGAATTAAGGCTGCGAGTTAAACAGACCCTCAAGCCTATTTGCTGTTTGATGGTAAGGAGCATTAGTCACTGCCTGCCTCTGTGAAGGACAGCATTGCACACGGTATTTTCAAAGTTTAATAAGAAAAAGTGTTTCAGACTGTTCGTGATGTTTTACCTCGCCATCATCATCATCATCATCATGTAGAAGACATTCATTATCGCATTTCTAAATTGAAGTCATGTAATCTGGTATATTTCTAACTACATTATATTATAATATAATATAATATTATACAATATTATAATTTCACGGTCACACACACACGGTACACACTGAAACGCGTCACTAACATCGCCAGTGAATGCGTCACCGTGGTATAGTTGCCAGATACCGCCACCAGACTAAACATTCTGAAAACCGTGACACTACTCTCTATCGTCGACTGTACCTTCCTCTCTCCTGGGCTTTAACAAGATTAATGGTGCAGCTAAAGTGTAATGTGGAGGCAAATGTTGATGTTGACTCATGTATGAAATGATAAAACCATGTTTCTTATTAGTCATTATTATTCATATTTGTGATTATATCATTATCAATGCGAATTTTGCAGTTGTTGTAGGTAAAGCTTTTGTTATTGTTCTTTGTTTCTTCTTTTTCTTTTCTTTTTCTTCTTCTTCTTCTTCTTCTTCTTCTTCTTCTTCTTCTTTTTCTTCTTCTTTTTCTTCTTCGTCGTCGTCTTCTTCTTCTTCATTTTTCTACATATTTTTACCTTTCCTTCTTCTTTGATAATTAAAATGACGTAATTGCTGCTTTCCTATAATGGTTGTGTTTTACTAGTGTTTCATGTTAATTTTCTTGAATCTGTTATTGCTCTTACTGTTTTCATTACTCATGTAAGTGGTTAGGTAGCTGAGTGGTCAGCGTGCGGGCGCGTCGTCCAGTAGGACGCAGGTTGGCTGCTGCAAACAAGCTGGCCTAAGACTACCCAAGTTTTGTCCTGAAAACCATCAATCAAGTTGGACTCTAGATTCTGTCCAAATGAGGATCAAATATGAGCTCCGCAGGCCAAGCATAATGGCGCTACAAAAAAAACTTGCCTGCGCCATAACGAAAGCCTACTGGCGCCATCGGCTAAACGTGAAAAATAAGAGGTCATCCTTATTATCGACACCGTCAGCATCATTATCATCAATTCATCTCAACCATCATTATCATCATCATCATCGCCACTATTTTCATCATCATCATTATTATCATCATCATCATCGCCATCATTATCACTATCATCGTCATCATCAACATCATCCTCATCATCATCATCATCATCATCATCATCATCATTATCATCGTCATCCCGACCAATACCACCATTACAATTACCAACACCACTAGCATCATAACATTTTCACTCTTACCACGAGAACAAAATCGTCGCCGACAGTCATTATCATCCATCATCATGAAAACCATCCAAACATCACCGTCATTACAGATTAATATTCACATTTTCATCAATGCATCTGTTCATCACTATTTTTATCATTCGTCTTGTTACAAAAATTACAATTCATAATAATATTTCACACAGCGTCCAGTAATACCATTTTAACTCATATCTCTCTCTCTCTCTCTCTCTCTCTCTCTCTCTCTCTCTCTCTCTCTCTCTCTCTCTCTCTCTCTCTCTCTCTCTCTCTCTATCTATCTATCTATATCTATATATATATATATATATATATATATATATATATATATATATATATATATATATATATATATATATAT
The DNA here is from genome assembly GCF_024679095.1 of Eriocheir sinensis. Lineage (NCBI taxonomy): Eukaryota > Metazoa > Arthropoda > Malacostraca > Decapoda > Varunidae > Eriocheir > Eriocheir sinensis. The sequence continues at coordinate 23,165,041 of NC_066518.1, forward strand.
ATACATAGGACGATACAAGGACGTATGCAAGAGGGACCTGAAAGCCCTACACATCAACACCGACTCATGGGAAGCAACAGCCTCAGAGCGATCCGCCTGGCGGCAAGCAATTCAACAAGGCCTCCATGTGTTTGAGGAGACACTCGCCCAGCAGTCTGAGGCAAAGAGACAAAGAAGAAAGGCCCAAAACCCGGCAGACCAACCAGCCTCTATCTTCACCTGTGATCAGTGTGGGAGGGATTGCCACTCTCGTATTGGCCTGTCCAGCCACACCCGACGCTGTACCTGAGTCTTCAACTGGAGCGCAACTCCATGGTCTCCCGAGACCGACGGATGCCTACTATATATATATATATATATATATATATATATATATATATATATATATATATATATATATATATATATTTATATATATATATATATATATTTTTTTTTATTTATTTATTTATTTATTTTTTTTACGTCGTGGCCTATTGCGCTGGTAGGCTTCTTCCCGGTAGATCCTGAATTCCTGATGGTCGGTCCAAGGCTTCTTCCTGATGGGACCTGTTTGTCGGCCCAGCCCGTCCTGGCGCAGGCGAGTATTTATAGTTGCGCCCTCCCGGAGCTCATCTTTAATCCTAGAATCTAGAGTCCGGGTTAATAGGTGGTCTTCTGGAACAGCATGTGGGTAGTTTTAAGCGAATCGGCGGCGGCTGAAAAATCCCAGCTCGGTGGCACCGGTCGGGGATTGAACTCGCGTCGTCCCGAACGCGGGGCCGCCACGCTATCCCTTCTGCCATATATATATATATATATATATATATATATATATATATATATATATATATATATATATATATATATATATATATTCACTTGTACAATCACATTTCACAGAAAATAGTAAATCAGCAACAACAACATGTGCTACAATATAACCAACACCGAAAACGAAACAAAAAACAACAAAAAAATAAAAGGAGCGTATCAACAATACGTCACCGGCTCTACCTCCACCACCACTACCCGCAAGAACATTGGCAACAGCAGCAACAAAACCAAACAAAGCAACACTATTAACAATAAACCCAACAACAACAACACACCGCACAACAGCACCATCCCTACTACCACCAGCAACAACAGCAGCAGCAGCATCAACAGATGAACACTAACAATGAATCATATCCCTGCCTGTTTTTCCCTTTTTTCTGAACATTTTTTTCACATTATATGTACGAGTGTGTGTGTGTGTATATATATATATATATATATATATATATATATATATATATATATATATATATATTTATAGAGAGAGAGAGAGAGAGAGAGAGAGAGAGAGAGAGAGAGAGAGAGAGAGAGAGAGAGAGAGAGATTGTGTGGGGGAGAAGAACAGGCGGAGACGATACAGAACGCCCAACCTCGGGGAAGCTGATTTAGTGAGAGAAGAGATGTGAAGTTTACTGTTAAGATTTAGAGTTATGGAGAGATCGAGAATGTTTAGTGAAGAAGAGTTGAGTGTTGTCGAAGAATAGGGGATAGGTGTTTGGAAGATTGTGTCGAGTGGATAGGTGAAGAAATTGAGTTTTTGAGGCGTTGAAGGATACCAGGTTCCTTCTGCCCCAATCGGAAATAATAGCAAGGTCAAAGGTTAAGCGTTCTGCAGCCTCCCGTCTACTGTAGAGTCTTGTAATTCCTGTTGTGAGGGTCTTCTGCTGAAAGAAGTTGAAAAATGCAAAGCAGAGTCGTCAGCGTATGAGTGGATAGAACAGTTTGTTGTGGAAAGATCATTGATGAATAACAGGAAGAGAGTGGGAGACAGGACAAAGCCATGTGGGACACCTTAGTTGATAGGATTAGGGGAAGAACAGTGACCGTCTACCACAGCAGAGATAGAACGGCCGGAAAGGAAACTGGAGGTAAAGGTACAAAGAGGAGGATAAAATCCGTCGTAGGGTAGTTTAGAAAGCAAATACTCTATCGAAAGCTTTCGATATGTCTAGCTCAACTGAGACAGTTTCACCGAAACGGCTAAGAGAGGATGACCAGGAGTCAAGGAGAGCAAGGAGAGCAAGGAGAACAAGAAGATTGCCGGTAGAATGACCCTCGCGGAACCCATACTGGCGATCAGATAGAAGGTCAAAAGTGGATAGATGCTTATGAATCTTACGGTTAATTAGATTCAACAGCTTTAGATAGACAGGAAAGTAAGGCTATAGGTCGGTAGTTTAAGCGATTGGAACGGTCACCCTTCTTAGGCACAGACTGTATGTAGGCGTACTTCCAGCAGGAAGGTGAGGTAGATGTTCACAGGCAGAGACGAAAGAGTTTGACCAAGCAAGGTGTCAGCACGGAAGGAAGTGTTTAAGGACAATAGGAGGCACTCCATCAGGGTCATAAGTATTCATAAGTATTCTGAGGGTTGAGGCCGGAGAGGGCATATAAAACATCATTTTTAAGAATCTTAATAACAAGCATAAAGGAGTCAGAAGGGGGATGAATAGGAGAAATATGCCCGGAATCGTCCAGAGTGGAGTTTTTACAGAATGTTTGAGAAAAGAGTTTAGTGTCGGGACCCAGAAGACGAGCAAATAGAGGAATGATCATAACAGCACAGGCGTAAACATCTGACAGGACAAAAACTAACAAGGAGGGTAACAGATATACACCAGTGTAAACATCTGATAGGACAAACACTAACAAGGAGGGTAACAAGGAGGGTAACGGAAACAGATACCTAGAACCAGTTACAGAAAACAGATACCCAGAACCAGTTACAGAAAACAGATACCCAGTAGGTGGGGTCAGAAAGTGTGACTGACCATTCAGAAGACTCTGAACATGTGACGTCAGTTGTGACGACATGCTATAAGCGAATAACTGAACAGAGAAGTCACTGTGGGAGTGTCTTTAGAGTGAATCACGAATAGCAGGAGAAGTAAATAATATAACATAATGAGCGAGCCAATGGTTGTTGACAGGAAGTATTGGCTACTGGTTATGTAGAAAATCAAGGCGTGTCAAGGATGTAGTTCCGCCTCAAGCAAAGAAAAATGTGACCTAGAAATCAGCGGTATGGGCAGACCGAGCCTTGCTCTCGCTTCAGGCAGAGATGCCCTTACTCACTCAGCTGAGAATGGATGTTGTGATCTTAATGGTGAGTAGAAATTTGATAATCTAAGGGAAACCAACTGTATTGTCCTGGAGATTATAATGTAGATGTGTAGTAGGACTGTGAGTGGGACAGGGACATCTTTGCGATGTAAAGCAAAGGTAAAACCACTGGGTGTGGTATAATTTGGGTCTTCCGTGAATTGTAGTAGATTATACTATAGGAATGTGTTATTAGGATTTGTGATGAGAGTACATAATTATTGTGATGTAAGCAGAGAGATACAAACCAATGCTTGTGGAATGACGAGTGTTATTATAATGGGCAACAATTGAGCACATATTGTAGTATTATGTTTAAGACATATCGTTTGTCATATGTTGTATCCACTGCTGAATATGCCATAGTGTTATGATCGTCTGAGCGTAAAATATTGCGTAAGACAATTACTTTCATTTAAATTTAAATAAATGTATATTATATTTTTTCCTTGTCTATCCCCGAACACTAGTCTCCAATGATAACTTGTGTCGGATCACGCTAACAGGGATACGGGACGGTGAGATGATTTATGGAGTAATTAATGAGTGATAAAAGAGTTGTTTTAATATAAGTTGATGCAAATAAAATAAAATATAAAGACTAAATGCAAGAAAAGGAGGGTCTAAAATTAGCTCTAGAAATAGATATGACGGCAGTGCTGCCGTCAGGGTTAAGGAGAGGAGGGATAGATGAAGTAGTAAAATTGGAGGAAATATTTTTGGTTCGGTGCCAGAAGTCTCTGGAAGAGTTAAAAAAGCAGGGTTTTGACATTTAATATGTTTGAAAGAGCTTTTGGTAAGTCGAAGAACAGATTTGGTACGATTCCGAGCAGAAATGTAAAGATCATTGTTAGCAGGAGTGCGAAGGCCCTGGTACCTTTTGTGAGCTGCCTCTCTATCTTTGATAGCACGAGAACAAACGTGATTAAGCCAAGGCTTTTTAGCAGGAGGGGTAGAGAAAGTACGTAGAATGTGTGCCTCCATTCCAGAGAGAATCACCTCTGTGATGCGCTGTGCACACACAGAGGGGTCTCTCTCCTGGAAGCAGTAATCATTCCACGGGAAAGTGGAAAAGCTCATCCTCAGGTCGTCCCACCGAGCTGAAGCAAAATCCCAGAAGCACCACCTCTTTGATGGGTCCAGAGGCGGTACAGGAGTGATAGGACAGAATACTGAAATAAGGTTGTGATCCGAGGAGTCCAATGGATAGAACAGTTTGACAGAATAAGCTGAAGGGTTAGAGGTTAGGAAGATGTCTAGAATGTTGGGCGTGTCTCCAAGTCGGTCGAGAATACGAATAGGGTGCTCTAGATCATTGAGGATAGCAAAGTTGTAGGCTTGTTCACCAGGCAGGTAAGTGAAAGAGGATGAAAGACAAAGCATTGAACATTGAAATCTGCTAGGATGGAGGTTTCAGCGAAGGGAGAGTGGGTCAAGATGTGCTCCACTTTTGAATTCAAATGGTCAAAGATTTTTAAATAGTTACTAGAGTTAGGGAGAGTTTGAGATATAAACAGCACAGATGTACTATTTAGTAATAGAGTAACAATTAAGTCTTAACCAGATGGTGAAAAATTCTGAAGGGTCAAGGTCGTGGAAACGAGAGCAAGTGATGTCGTTGCGTACGTAGGCGCAACATCCAGCTGTGGATTAAAGGTTAGGATAAAGAACAGAATAGAGAATGCTGTCAGTAGCCCCCGAAACCTGTGTTTCGGTGAGGAAGAGAAGGTGAGGTTTAGCAAAGGAAAGACGGTACTACTACTACCAGGGAGAGAAGGCTAGGGAGTAAACCCTACACGATCCGGAGTGGAGCCCTAAAGGCGGCTGGTCGTCAACTTTGACTTCCTTCCGGCAGCTCCTGCTCCTGTGGTAAATGTATTGCTCTGCTTTCTTTTGGAGTTCATCAGCAAGGCCGAGAGGGGGGTCCTAGTAACTGGACAACCCATGATCTCCATATACTCAGCCCAGGCTTGCGCCCTGGAGAGGTCACTTTAGTGCCGCTGATCACAGCGCCAGGAACAACACGGGAGGCAGCAGTTACGAGTTTTAATTCCAGAGCGATTTTCGTAAGCTCGGACGCTACGGGGTATCTCCGATGGTGTGAGGGGTCATCGCATCCCATTGGTCAGCTATCGCCCTCCTCAAGCTGGGCAGCCCCCAGCCATTAAGGTGATGACTCGCCACAGCCTGCCTGCTTCAACGGATGCTTGGAGCTCAGGGAAACACCGACAAACCCTCTTACTGAAAGTCGTCTACCTCTGAAATTCCGCCGCCATGTTGCCTCTCTTTCTATTTTCTATCGATATTTTCATTCTGACTGCTCTTCTAAACTTGCTAACTGCATACCTCCCCTCCTCCCGCGGCCCCGCTGCACTCGACTTTCTACTCATGGCGCCATTGTCATTAAGCCGCGAATTTTGAAAAATCAACTGCTTTGGTGCGAATCACCATAACTCTTATTTCTGGGGCTACAGAAATATTTTTGGTATCAATCGACGTCAAAAGGAAAGGGCTATATTTTTAATAAGCGACCGAGCTCAAAAACCGCCTCGAAAGGGTAAAAAAAATCAAATAAAATCGCAAAACACTACTCTGAAAAAACCCTATTTTTGAGTTCCCAACCTTGAAACCCACTCATTTTTTTAGAATTTCAAAAGACTAATTTAACAAATAACTTAGCCCTGCCAATGTGCTGTGTGAGTGAAGTCCCCCCACACGTGAGATGCATACTCCATACGAGGGCGGCCAAGGCCCATGTATTTGGATAGCAACTGTGCGGGGAAGAAGAAATGGCGGAGACGATACAGAACGCCCAACCTTGAGGAAGCTGATTTGGTGAGAGAGATGTGAAGTTTACAGTTAAGATTTTGAGTTAAGGATAGACCGAGGATATATAGTGTTAAAGAAGGTGACAGCTGAGTGTTGTCGAAGAATAGAAGATAGATGTTTAGAAGACTGTCGAGTGATTGAGAAATTGAGTGTTTGATGCATTGAAGGACACGATGTTCCGTTTACCCAAATCGGAAATGATAGCAAGGTCTGAGGTTAAGCACTCTCTATAATCCTAGTCTGGAGTCATGTAATTCCTATTGAGAGGGTCTTCTATTGAATGAAGTTGAATAACGCAGAGTGGAATCGTCAGCGTATGAGTGGATAGGACAGTCTGTAATGGAAAGATCATTGATGAATAACAGGAAGAGAGTGGGTGATAGGACAGAGCCCTGTGGAACACCACTGTTGATAGGTTTAGGGGAAGAACAGTGACCGTTTACAACAGCAGAGATAGAAAGCCCTGAAAGGAAACTGGAGATAAAGGAACAAAGAGAGGGTACAATCCGTTAAGAGAGCAAGAAGATCGCCAGAAGAGCGCCCCATCCGGAATCCATACTGACGATCAAATAAATGGTCAGAAATGGGAAGGTGCTTTTGAATCTTCCGGTTAAACATTGATTCAAAAGCTTTAGATAGGCAGAAAAAGTAAAGATATATATATATATATATATATATATATATATATATATATATATATATATATATATATATATATATATATATATATATATATATATATATATATAATATTATTATTATTATTATTATTATTATTATTATTATTATTATTATTATTATTATTATTATTCTTATTCTTATTATTATTATTATTATTATTATTATTATTATTATTATTATTATTATTATTATTATTATTATTATTATTATTATTATTATTATTATTATTATTATTATTATTAGTAGTAGTAGTAGTAGTAGTAGTAGTAGTAGTAGTAGTAGTAGTAGAATTATTATTATTATTATTATTATTATTATTATTATTATTATTATTATTAGTAGTAGTAGTAGTAGTAGTAGTAGTAGTATTAGTATTAGTATCATTATTTATTATTATTATTATTATTATTATTATTATTATTATTATTATTATTATTATTATTATTATTATTATTATTATTATTATTATTATTATTATTATTATTATTATTATTATTATTATTATTATTATCATTATTATTATTATTATTATTATTATTATTATTATTATTATTATTATTATTATTAGTAGTAGTAGTAGTAGTAGTAGTAGTAGTAGTAGTAGTAGAAATAGCAGTAGTAGTAGTAGTAGTAATAGTAGTAGTAGTGGTAATAGCAGTAGTAGTAGTAGTAGTAGTAGTAGTAGTAGTAGTAGTAGTAGTTATTTTTTTATTATTATTTTCATCATAAATATTATTATTATTATTATTATTATTATTATTATTATTATTATTATTATTATTATTATTATTATTATTATTATTATTATTATTATTATTATTATTATTATTATTATTATTATTATTATCATTATTATTGGCAGTAGAAGTAGTAGTAGTAGTAATAATAGTAGTAGTAGTAGTAGTAGTAGTAGTAGTAGTAGTAGTACTAGAAGTAGTAGTAGTAGTAGTAGTAGTAGTAGTAGTAGTGCTAATGGTAGTATAGTAGTAGTAGTAGTAGTAGTAGTAGTAGTAGTAGGCGGGATGGGTCCCAGGGCCCAATGCTTCTACGCACTCCTCGCGGAACTAATCTCAGAAAAGAAGCAACAGCCAAGGAGCCACGTTGTCGCCTGGATGAGGTGTCGCCTCTCGTTCTCCCTGCTCAGGTCGGCCATCCTATGTCTCAGGGGCACCAGACACTCTGGCCCAAAAGCCACCACCATCTCCAATATGGACTATGAAGCCACAGTGGTGGAGAGTGACATTAGGGTGGGTCGGGAGTGACTTGAGTAGGGAAGGAAAGGGGGATCTAGACGTAATAGATGATAGGTTATTTAGTGTCAGGTAGTATTAGTGATATGGTTGGATGCCACAGTCATTAGCGAACAGAGTTGGGGCTAATGACCTCCAAGCTATGGAGCCCTCCATGATTATGTGTCGGGAAAATAAACATGGGTGGAGGTATCATTTATGTAGTAGTAGTAGTAGTAGTAGTAGTAGTAGTAGTAGTAGTAGTAGTGGTAATAGTAGTCATATTATTATTATTATTATTATTATTATTATTATTATTATTATTATTATTATTATTATTATTATTATTATTATTATTATTATTATTATTATTATTATTATTATTATTATTATTATTATTATTATTATTATTATTAGTAGTAGTAGTAGTAGTAGTAGTAGTAGTAGTAGTAGTAGTAGTAGCAGTAGTAGTAGTAGTAGTAGTAGTAGTAGTAGTAGTAGTAGTGGTAATAGTAGTAGTAGTAGCAGTATTATTATTATTATTAGTAGTAGTAGTAGCAGAAGTATAATTAGTTATTATTATTACTATTATTATTATTATTATTATTATTATTATTATTATTATTATTATTATTATTATTATTATTATTATTATTATTATTATTATTATTATTATTATTATTATTATTATTATTATTATTATTATTATTATTATTATTATTATTATTATTATTATTATTATTATTATTATTATTATTATTATTATTATTATTATTATTATTATTATTATTATTATTATTATTATTATTATTATTATTATTATTATTATTATTATTTTTATTATTATCATCATTATTATTGGCAGCAGCAGCAGCAGCAGTAGTAGTAGTAGTAGTAGTAGTAGTAGTAGTAGTAGTTGTGGTAGTAGTAGTAGTAGTAGTAGTAGTAGTAGTAGTAGTAGTAGTAGATGTAGTAGTTGTATTATTATTATTGTTATTATTATTAGTAATAGTAGTAGCCTTAGTATTGCTAATGGTAGTAGTGGTAGTAGTAGGAGACAAAGTAGCTGAATGGGTGAAGGAAATAGAAGCTTTGTCTGCTATTGCCAAGACTGAGCCACACGCTGCGTATTTAGCTTACATCCACGGCATCCAACACTGGAAAATACCTTCAAGAATGTTTTCTTGCCGGAGCTGGTGAAATCTCATGCTTTGCCGGAGGAGGAGAGGGATATGCTAGCACTTCCTCCAATACTGGGTGGAATGGGGATCACCAACCCTGAGAAGCTGGCTGATAAGGAGAACTAAAACTCCATTAGCCTTAATAGATCACTCATCAACAGGATCATCGCTAAGGAGGCAGAGGGCGAGATAGACCAAACAGAAATAAGATAAATTAAAAGAAAACTATCAGAAGAAAGGCAACAGGCCCAAAAAGACGAGCTGGAGCGTCTTACACACCACCTGTCCACAGAAATGGGTAAAACAATACACACAGCACAGGAGGCAGGCGCCTCTAACTGGCTAACGTCATTACCAATCAGAGCAAAAGGCTTCAGCCTCAACAAACAAGAATTTGTCGACGCCGTTGCTCTGAGATATGGCTGGCCGATTGAGGGACTGCCTGATCTCTGTGCATGTGGATCACCAAATGATGTCACCCACACCATGACATGTAAAAAGGGAGGCTTCGTCTGTATTCGACACGATGAAGTGAGGGATGTGACAGCCAGCATGCTCGGGGAAGTATGCCAAGACGTCACTACCGAGCCGGCACTGCTTCCCCTGGACGGCGAACACCTTCGGTACTGGACGACCAATACCTCACAGGAGGCACGGGTTGATGTAAGTGCCCGCGGATTCTGGGTGCGCGGACGGCGGGCGTTCATGGACATCCGCATATTCGACCGGATTGCTGCCTGTCACCGTGAGCTGCCCCTGGAAACCGCCCACCAAAGGAACGAGCAGGAGAAGAAAAGGGCATACGGTGAAAGAATCCAACATATGGATCAGGGCAGCTTCACCCCCCCTCGTCTTCACCACATCCGGCGGGTTGGGTACCAGGGCCCGATGCTTCTACGCACGCCTCGCGGAACTAATCTCAGAAAAGAAGCATCAGCCAAGGAGCCACGTTGTCGCCTGGATGAGGTGTCGCCTCTCGTTCTCCCTGCTCACGTCGGCCATCCTATGTCTCAGGGGCACCAGACACTCTGGCCCAAAAGCCACCAACATCTCCAATATGGACTATGAAGCCACAGTGGTGGAGAGTGACATTAGGGTGGGTCGGGAGTGACTTGAGTAGGGAAGGAAAGGGGGATCTAGACGTAATAGATGATAGGTGATTTAGTGTCAGGTAGTATTAGTGATATGGTTGGATGCCACAGTCATTAGCGAACAGAGTTGGGGCTAATGACCTCCAAGCTATGGAGCCCTCCATGATTATGTGTCGGGAAAATAAACATGGGTGGAGGTATCATTTATGTATAGAAGAAAAGAAAAAAAGTAGTAGTAGTAGTAGTAGTAGTAGTAATACCAGTAATGGTATAAGTAGCAGTAATATTAATATTAGTAGTAGTGGTGGTAGTTGTTGGTGTTGGCATTGTCTCTGCTGCTCGTGCTGCTCTTGTTGCTGTATCAATATCTGCAAGATGTGGTATTAAAGAAAAAAAAAAGTCCTAAAAATGATGGAAATAGTGCGAGAAACAAAAATGTTGTGTTCATAAATAAAATATGAAGGTAGTTTACTGTCCCGTTAAGGAGCCATTACATGTGTCGCTGCAGCCAAAATAACGTCTGTCTTCCCCTTTTTCGGAGACACCATGGAAAAGGAATAAACGAGAAATTATTAAAATCAAGAATCAAGGAACAAAACGCATAAAAAAGAATAAATTGAATGGAAACAAAGACGTAAAAAAATAAAACGAAGGAAGAATTATAGAAATTCTCTCTCTCTCTCTCTCTCTCTCTCTCTCTCTCTCTCTCTCTCTCTCTCTCTCTCTCTCTCTCTCTCTCTCTCTCTCTCTCTCTCTCTCTCTCTCTCTCTCTCTAATCCTCCTCCTCTTCCTCCTCCTCCTCCCCCTCTTCCTCTTTCACCTCCTCCTCCTCCTCCTCCTCGTCGTCCTCTTCCTCTTCTCCTTCCTTTTTCTCTACCTCTATTTCCTCCTCATCCTTCTGCTTCACATCCTCTGCTCGTCACCTCCACGTCGTCAGCTCTTTTGGGAACACGTCAGCAAAAACATTAAGTGGTTATCAGGCGGCACCTTCCAGAGCAATCAGCGGCAGGTGTGGTCGGATTAGTGGAGATGCGGAGAGGGAGTCTTGAATGTGTGTGTGTGTGTGTGTGTGTGTGTGTGTGTGTGAGAGAGAGAGAGAGAGAGAGAGAGAGAGAGAGAGAGAGAGAGAGAGAGAGAGAGAGAGAGAGAGAGAGAGAGAGAGAGAGAGAGAGAGAGAGAGAGAGAGAGAGAGAGAGAGAGAGGTAATGCTGCCCTGGTCGAGAAATTGATGGATAATTTATGATTTAATCACTACTTAATTACCTGTGTGTGTGTGGGTGTGGGTGTGGGTGTGGGTGTGGGTGTATGAATAGATTGCATCACTATAAATACAAGCCTGCGCCATGACCGGCTGGGACTGACCACCAGGCCCCGAAGAAAAGCCTACCGGCGATATTGGCCAGGATTTAAAAGAAAAAGTGTGTGTGTGTGTGTGTGTGTGTGTGTGTGTGTGTGTGTGTGTGTGTGTGTGTGTGTGTAAAGTTTAGTATCTGTGTGTGCGTGCGTTTCTTGTGTGTGTGCTTTTGTGCTGTTTTGTACGGGTGTCAGCGTACGTACAATACCTGTGCAAGAACTGTGTTGAATTATCAGCAGCGTAGCGAATACTGGTATTGTTTTCGGAGGTGAGCGTGTTCATGACACTTGACAGGTGTGAAGAGCTAACTAACTAGTGGGGAGCATGTGCTCGGGGGCTCGTCGCTTTACTCACCTCTAATTTTGACGTTCCCCCCAAGCAAACTCCCATGCAGCTACTCTGTCCATCTTAAGTCCCTGCCGGCAACATCGATCAACTTGCTCAGCAAAGATCAACCTGGGCGTCCTTTTGGTCTTCTCCCCTCAGGTTGGTCTCGTTCATAAATTACCCTTTGAGCATGCAGGATCGACGACCGGGAGGCGTGCTACATACACATAAAGCCCGAGTTGGTGTCTACTGACTAAGCTGGAAACAAACCTTGACTCAGTTCCAAGGAACCGTCGCTGGTTCGACAGTGAGTCATTCAGCGATACTCATGATCCTGCGAATACACAAAAAGGCATCAACATGTCTCTCCAAGTCAATATTCAGTGTCTATGTCTCAGACCATACAGTAAGACAGGAACCACAAGCGATTTGAGTATTTGAACCTATGTACGCCTGCACAGGTGTCCACAAAGATATACGCTTGTGTTTTTGAGCGAATATATGACACGGTACGCCAGTACCCCTCTCCTGGTAAGACCCACCATTCTTATTCACTACGCTCCGAAGTTATGTGAAGCTTTTGGTGACCTCGACATCGTCACCATATTTATGAACAGACTGAACTGTGTCATCCAACAAGCCTTCAAACGACCGGCCAATGGTTTCAGCCCAGTTGACCTTCAATTCCAGAGGCTTCGCCTCGTCAAACATCCCTTTGAGAGCCACCAGGATTTCCAGATTCCGTGAGAAGTACAGCAGCATCAGCAAAAACAAGGTCAGTGGCATTGGTCTCACCAACAGACAGCTTCCCCACACTTCACTGCACTCTCAGTCCCAGAATAAGACCAGTCATCAGGTCAATAATGTTTGGATGAATCAGGTGGATCCGCAAAATGTTCTGGAGAGCCTCAAGATACAATGAATTAAAAGTCTTCTCGATATCGACATAGGCTGAGAGTAATCATGTCTAAAGTCACGTCAGCGTTTCACACAAAAAAAGTTCTGGGCATTCCTAGCATGACTGGTACTTCATTAGGATGGTTAATCTGATATTTTTATGATGTTTGTTTCTGTTTCTCTGCCTGTTTGTGTGAATATCTGTTCGGATATTCACCGATCCCTAAACGTTTCTCTTTCGTCGCGTCTTTATTTTTTTTCTCTGTGTACGCTGAGTCTCGGGGAACACTGCTATTTTTTCCTTCTTATAGCATCATTAGGGAAAGTTGATTTGCCTGTATCTATGTCTGTTTGTTTGCTTCTTTGTCTATATGATATTTTTTTGTGTTTAGCCTAAGGTCCCAGTAGGCTTTTTTTACGGTGGGCCTGTTGGGAGGTTGCAACACGTTAAAGACACATCCAAATGCTTTTTATAGCAGCGCCATTATTGCTTGGAGAATGCTGCCCCCGGAGGTCCACTTGATCCTCTTTTATAGAGTTTCGCTAAAGTTCGGGTGGATAGATGATCATTAGGACAGATTGTGAGTAGTTTCTGGTTATTTAATAATTTGGTCATTAGGCGATGACTGAAAATTGTTAGCTTGCAATGGCGATAGGGATTGGAACCCAAGTCCCCCAGCACACAGCTTTATCGCCTCCTATAAATAAGTAATCTGAGCTAATCCACACATTTTAATAATGAATATCATTAAAATAGCTTCACGGGATGCCGTGACAAAAAGTCATTACGCCCCGGAACACCCAATTTCAAATCATCTGGGACAGCCAACTCATCAGAGGCATTTAAATTGGACCTAACAGGAAATAAGGCAAAGGTTGGAGGAAGGTCGGAGGGGGCTAGCGAGAGGGGTGGGTGGGTGGAGGGAAGGCTCCAGTGAGGTGAGGTGAAAGGTTGGTGTTTTTAATCAACGGATTCTGATGTTTCTTTTGCAATCAACTCCTTTAATCAAATACACACACACACACACACACACACACACACACACACACACACTTACCACGCACGCACACACATACACCCCCACCCCACAAACACACACACACACACACACACACACACGAACGCACACGGGAACAAACACGCACATCATAGTACAAACATTGGTATGTAGTATACCAGACCACAGGCAACCTTGTCACTGTTTTTTTCACTTCTATTGCATATCAAATATAACAGTTTTTAGTGTTTGTGTTGACCAAGGTTCCTCGAGAATGGGGTGCTGCACTAAACTGATCTACCATCTGGTGGCCCTGCTCGGGTCGCTGCTAGAGCCAAGCGCTGCTGCGTTCTGGGGTCCAGCGTGGCTTACTTGACATTTTTCTGTACCAAATTAGCAAATTATCAGAGTTGTAATGGCCACTATCATGTTTACATGAAAAAAATATGTACGTGCATTATTCATGTCGTTATAATGATTATTGATGGTAAACGAAGAACATCCATCTACATATCCTCTAACCCTCAATCCCGTGGTTAATAGGAATGCATCAGTGCGGCCTCTTGTCAGATATTTCCTTCATGCAATAAAGAATAAGTCAGACAAGTCTGGCATGGTGTCATGCTGTCAGTATTACACAATCAGCGGTTGAAGGTAGTGTTGAACATTTTGCCACTCAATATTCCTACGGCTGGCACGCCCCTGCCTCCTCACGATGCATTCCAATGTCCCTCCAATCAGTGCGCGGAATGGTGTCTACACTGCTGCTCTTGGAGGAAGAATACAAGAAGAGGGCATGACGTCACAGGAGTGAAGCCGTCTTGGCCCATACATTGCCCGGCTGGCCGGACGTGCGACACCCACGCGCCTCAACATTTTGCCTTCATGCCGGCTTACTCTGCCTTTGGTTGCGCCCACAGAGGCGGGGAGGGCAGCATAACGTTTCATCGGTAAGACAAAATAATATTTGTGGTGAAACAATATATAGGAGGCGAGAAAACTGAGCTTGAAAAAGAGCGACACAAAAGAATACGAATGATTCCTTGATGGAAATTTCAAGGAAATCATCTGTAATTCGTTTCCCATGGCTTTAACACACAATTAGGTCACAATACTGGAATTTAGAGGTCATTGGGTACTATCAGAAGTACAATGAACACAGTTATTTTGCAAAACATGTAAAATAAGAGTGTAAACCTGGGCAAGTTACCGAGTCAATTCAACCCACGGGCACTCATTTGCCTGGCAACGTTAATTATCGTTCTCTTTCTTATCTTTAATTCTCATTATCTCTCATTCTCATTCTCTTTCTCATTTTCATTCATTCTCCTCATTCTCATTACCCCTCTCTCATTATCATTATCATTCCCCCTCATTTTCAATTTTTCTCTCTCTCTCTCTCTCTCTCTCTCTCTCTCTCTCTCTCTCTCTCTCTCTCTCTCTCTCTCTCTCTCTCTCTCTCTCTCTCTCTCTCTCTCTCTCACACACACACACACACACACACACATTTTTCCTTTCTCTGTTTCAAACAGCGGCGAAGCAGGGCTTGAAACCTCATCAACGGTAGAGAACGGTAGAACATTCTCTTATTCTCATTGCCTCTCTCTCATAACGAGTCTAGCTCCCTCATTCTCTCTCATTCTCATTCTTTCCCCATGCTTCACCTCACAGTGAAGAGCGGCGCCCGCTGAGGGCCACTCCTTGTATTCTTCCTCCAAGCTTCTGCTAAACATATCGTACGTGCTGCCGGCAGCAGGCATTATAATTATTTAAAATTCCTAGTTTAAATCATAATATATACATCTTTAGCATCTTATAATATTACTTTCACTATATAGAACTTTAAAGGGACAACAGAGCATGTGACGATTGTTTATATGGGATAAATATATATTTAAATTTCCTATTTCTTTCGCTCTGCTGTTTTTATACCCTGTGTTACGTCACGAGGAGGTAGGGGAGGATGCCCGGAATGGAACGAATTTGGGTCCGCCATTCGGTCGACCTTACTTATTTCGATCTTGACTGAGAGGAGCAAAAATAAATGATGTGAAACAGAGAAGGGAATGTTAGTCGAGATAAAACAAAGAAAAAAAAAAACATGGGAAAGATAAGTATAAAGGACACTGAAAGAGAAAGTTGAGAAGACAGAGCTGGGGAGACGAAGGGAAAAGAAAATGAATGTGAAGAAAGGTTATCAAAAGCAAACTTGAAATGAGGCACGCTGGGGAAGAATGGACGCAAAGGAAATGCAGAATATAAACTAGAGGGGAAATCATGCTAAGACGTGCAGGGGAAGAAAAGAGGGAGGAAGAGCATTCTGGGTCAAAGGAAGGTAGGAAGGTTTACGAAAATGCTTCTGGTAATATTCTTGGCTGGGTTATTTTGAGGTGTGAATTAATATGGAGGGAGAACGCATGATAATGTTAGGAAGAAAGGTAGACGGTGGAAACTCTGCGGACGTGACCGGGGAGGGGGGAAGAAAAGAGGGAGGAAGGGAGGAATAGCACGCAAAAAAGAAAGGGTTGAGAAAAGGTATAATACACAGTTTGAAATCTAAGAAAATTATTGAAATGAATTACAAAAATAGTCATAGAGAGCTGAAACTAAAGTAGAAAGAAAAAATATATATATAAAAAATGATGAACAGAGAAGATTGGTAATAATAAAAAGCTAAGTTGAAATACAGAAAGGAATATGAGTAATGAACTAATATATCAAGTAAAAGTATAAATGAACACATGCCGAAAAAAAATAGTCACTTCCAATTATAATAATGGAAGTCAGTTAAATATTAAAAACAAACGTAATGTCTATGAAAAAAAATGGAATATTAAATATAAAAGATAATATAAACCCTTAATTATTAACGAAAAAAATGAAAGTAAGCAAATTCAGTGCTGGCATGAAAAATAAATATAGTTTGGGCAAAATCATATAAAGACTGAATAGAAGAATAACAAAGAGGAGGAGAAGGGGGGGGGGGGAAAGTGAATATGAATAAATAAAAAAAAGGGTAAAACACCAACGATTTAAATTATTAACAAAACAACTTTTTTAACACGGAGGATGAAGAGAGGGAAAGGGAATCGGTCAAAGTTAAAAGAAAGAAAAAAACGAAACAAAGACCATTTCACGGGAGGAATATAAAAGTTGAGAAGGATGATGAAAATGAAAGTATCAGAGGGTAAAAGTAGAGAAGAGATAATTAAAAAAAGGAAATAAGGAAAAAAAAAGGAAAACGACTATCCGATATATATATATATATATATATATATATATATATATATATATATATAGAGAGAGAGAGAGAGAGAGAGAGAGAGAGAGAGAGAGAGAGAGAGCAAATTACTGTAAGAGAGGCGAGGAGTAATGAGGTGATGTAGGAGCTTTGAGAGGGTATGCCAGGTTTGCGATGAAAAGTAGTGATTGGATATGAAGTGTGTGTGTGTGTGGGTGGGTGTGGGTGGGTGTGGGTGTGGGTGGGTGTGGGTGTGGGTGTGTGGGTGTTCTCCTTCTTTTCCTCTTCCTCCTCGTCCTCTTTCTACTTTTCCTCCTCACCCTCCTCCTCTTCCTCTTCCACCTCCATATCTTCTTTAAATTTTACTCCTTTTCCTTCTTCGTCTTCCTCTTCCTCTTCATCTTTCTTTTCTTCCCTATCTTTCTCCTCTTCCTCAACCTCCTCCTTCTCCTCCTTTCCCTCCTCCTTCTCCTCCTTCTCCTCCTCCTCCTCCTCCTCCTCCTGGACCCCATCTAGAGTATTGTGTACAGTTTTGGTCTCCTTATTACAGAAAAGAGGCCCATAAGTTTGACATCAGTGGCAGGAAAAATACTCAAAAAGATTATTAGAGACATACTTGTCAAGTTTTTAGAAGACAATAATGTAATCTCCGACACCCAGCATGACTTCAGAAACAAGCGTTCCTGTCTAACGAATTTATTAAACTTCTTCCAAGGTATATATAAGAACTGCGATGCCCACATCCCCAGTGATGTTATATACCTGGACTTTCAGAAAGCCTTCGACAAGGTACCGCACGAGCGACTCCTTAAGAAACTGCACTCGGCGGGCATTGGAGCCAGTCTGATCGCGTGGATAAGAGATTGGCTCACCGGCAGAAAACAACGAGTACTACTCAACGGACAGCCTTCCGATTGGCTTCCAGTCAATAGTGGAGTGCCTCAAGAGTCAGTGCTGGAACCTATTCTCTTCATCATATATATCAACGACCTCGAATCAGGACTGAAATCAACAATGTCGAAATTTGCTGACGACACCAAGGTGGGTGGAAAGGCCCTCACAAAGACCAACTGCGAAATCATTCAGAAAGACCTCAATCACATTATTGAATGGTCGGAAAAATGGCAAATATCCTTTAATGTTGACAAATGCAAAGTCATGCACATTGGGTCCAGAAATAGTAACCACACATACATCATGAATGGGAAACCTCTGCAAGCGATGCAGGAGGAAAAGGATCTTGGAGTCACTATCAGCAGTGACCTGAAACACGCGAATCACTGTAAAAAAGGCTACAACAAAGCCAACACTATGCTCGGGTTCATAGCGAGGAACTTCGAGTGTAAAACGCCAGACGTGATGCTAGCCTTGTATAATTCCATGGTAAGACCGCACCTCGAGTATGCAGTACAGTTCTGGTCTCCTAATTACAGAAAGGACATTGATTTACTGGAAAGGATTCAACGACGCGCCACGAAGATGATACCAACCTTAAGGGCTCAACCGTACGAGGAACGACTCAAGCGACTCAATCTCTTTACATTGGAGAAAAGACGCCTGCGAGGGGATATGATTCAAGTCTTCAAGTATCTGAAAAAATTTACTAACGTCGAGAACATTCAATCAGACTTAATAAGACTTGCCGACTGGAGCGGAAAATGGCAAATGAGTTTTAACGTAGATAAATGTAAAGTAATGCACATAGGTGAACAAAATCTTAACTTTAAATATCAGATTCAAGGACATAAGCTCAGCGAAGTAAAACAAGAAAAAGATCTTGGTGTCAGCATCAGTAACACTCTTAAAATGAAAGATCAATGTTCTGCAGCGAGTAAAAAAGCCAATATTACTGGAAAGGATTCAACGACGCGCCACGAAGATGATACCAACCTTAAGGGCTCAACCGTACGAGGAACGACTCAAGCGACTCAATCTCTTTACATTGGAGAAAAGACGCCTGCGAGGGGATATGATTCAAGTCTTCAAGTATCTGAAAAAAATCACTAACGTCGATTACTCCAAATTCTTTGTACTGCAAACCAACCTAAGAACTAGAAATAACGGTTTACCCATTCAGTCTAGTCGATGTAACACAAACATCGGAAGGAGTTTCTTTTCAAACCGAGTCATCCGTCACTGGAACAATCTTCCTTCAGAAGTAGTTAATGCGAATACCATCAACTCCTTCATATATAGAATCGACCGTCACTCGCTGCGTCTGGAGTGAACTGAATATTGAGGTGCTTTCATCTGCTCCTCAATATCGAGGTGGTTTTCATCTGCTCCTCAATGTCGAGGTGCTTTCATCTGCTCCTCAATATCGAGGTGGTTTTCATCTGCTCCTCAATGTCGAGGTGCTTTCATCTGCTCCCCAGGCCCCAAGTGGCTATCGAGCAGATTAAATCACCAAAGCGGGCAACCTCGTAATGAGCCAATAGGCTTTCTGTTGCTTTCATTTCCATGTTTCCATGTTTCCAAGAGTAACAAAGATGATTCCTTGGTAGAGAAATTTATCGTATGAACAAAGACTTAAAGAAGTAAATTTATTCAGCCTATCAAAACGGAGAATGCGAGGCTATCTAATAGAAATGTTTAAAATGTTTAAAGGATTCAGTGATATTAATGCAGAAGATTACTTTACAATTGATCGATCAAATACGTAGAACAAGAAGAAATCACAATTTTAAGATGTCCTAAAAGATTTTCGTCGCACGGAGCTAAACACTTCTTCTTCAATCAAGTTGTTAATGTTTGGAACTCTACCCTGTGATGTCGTTGATAGTACAACAGTAACAGATAGTAGCAGTATTGGTAGCTCTTTCCTCTTTCCTACATAATTTCCATGCAGTTTTTCCATGCTGCATGGTTCATTTTCCTTTCCTGCCAGCTTTGGCTGGAGGGATGGGGGGGTGGGGAGGAGCCTTCGCCTTTGCTGTCCTTCATCTTCCACCTTTGATTAGATAGTTAGTGTAGCTTGTCATAAACAGCCTCGTAAGGACCAGCAGGTCTGCTGTTGTTTGATCTTTCTTTGTGTTTCTTTGTGTTCCGTCTGTTCCTCCTCCTCCTCCTCCTCTCGAGTGGAAAAAGGTCAATATTACCCCGATCTTTAATTTAAGGAAACAAAAAAACAAGCCAGTAATTATCGTCCTATCAGCCTTACGTCTGTCCTAATTAAACTATTCGAAAAAATAATCAGGGATAAAATGATCACTTTCCTTGAAACAAATAATTGATAACTGATAGTCAGTATGGATTTCGTAGTAATCGGTCTTGCCTTACCAACCTATTAACGTTTTTCAACGATGTTTATAAATGTTGGGACGCCCGAAGCCCATATGACATAATTTACCTATTTTTTCAGAAAGCGTTTGATAAAGTTCCTCACGTTAGGCTTATTTCAGAACTGCGTTCCCACGGTATTAACGACCATCTATGTGCGTGGATTCATGACTGGCTCACCGACAGAGAACAACGTATAGTTCTTAATGGTGAAGCATCGGATTGGCAGCCCGTCACCAGTGGCGTTCCCCAAGGTTCGGTCCTGGGGCCAACAATATTCATAATATACGTGAACGACTTATAAACTGATATCCTATCAAAAGTAACCAAATCCGCCGACGACACCAAATTAGGAGGTACGGTAATGAACAGTCAAAGTTGCGAGAACATTAAATTAGACTTAATAAGACTTGCCGACTGGAGCGGAAAATGGCAAATGAGTTTTAACGTAGATAAATGTAAAGTAATGCACATAGGTGAAAAAAATCTTAACTTTAAATATCAGATTCAAGGACATAAGCTCAGCGAAGTAAAACAAGAAAAAGATCTTGGTGTCAGCATCAGTAATACTCTTAAAATGAAAGATCAATGTTCTACAGCGAGTAGAAAAGCCAATATGATGATGGGATTAATCTCAAGAAACTTTGATTATAAATCACCCGAACTTATGAAGAGATTATATTTAGCTTTTGTAAGACCACACCTAGAATACGCCGTTCAGTTCTGGTCACCGAACTATGTCAAATATCAAGTTTTGCTAGAAAAGATACAGCGACGAGCAACCAAACAAATTCCAGCTCTCCGAAACTTGCCATATGACGAGCGTTTAAAGCGTTTAGATACGTTTTCCCTAAAAAAGCGAAGGATAAGAGGGGACTTAATTGATGTGTTCAAAATCCTTAATGGATTCGACAACATTAGCTCAGATAGTCTATTCCAGAGAGACACCAACACAAGAACACGCAGCAACGGTATGAAGTTAAAGGGAAATCGATGTAACACGTTGGTGTGCAGAAGTTTTTTCAATAACAGAGTCGTCGATCACTGGAATAGACTCCCATCGTCAGTAGTTAGCGCACAGATTATCAATAGCTTTAAGTCTTCTTTGGATAAGTACTTCAGGGATATAAGATTATACTGACCCTTTTTCGCATGTTTTCAGACAGATTGCAGCAAGACCT
Source organism: Eriocheir sinensis (assembly GCF_024679095.1). Lineage (NCBI taxonomy): Eukaryota > Metazoa > Arthropoda > Malacostraca > Decapoda > Varunidae > Eriocheir > Eriocheir sinensis. The sequence goes on from NC_066518.1 coordinate 23,186,470, forward strand.
CAACCTATATTCATATAATTCTCCCTCACAACCTAGACTGCAAGTAGCGAAAGTCAACAATAGAGTAAAGCAACAGTTAATGTCCGCATGACAGGTGGAGTGAGGTGTGGGTGCGGTAAGGTGACAGGGTACTGGTGCGTGCCTGGTACCGCCGGTAAAATGAGGATCAAGCCTCCACCTGTGCCCCTGAAACTACACCTCACCCATCGTGAGTATTAGGGGGGATTCTGGGGCTGCCCTGTGTAGGCCACTCGTCCTCTTCTAGTCTCCCTGTATTTCTATGTTCTTTTGTTCTTATGTAATGAAGTCATTTTCCCTCACAGCTTAGGTTACCACTAGTGTAAGTTAAGGGTAGTAATTTCCTCTTATTTCTCTCTTTACTGTAAAATTTCCATGGCCCTTTCTTCCTTTAAGGTACATGGTGTTCTCTTCTAATTATTTCCTGCCGGCACGTTGCCGGAGGGAGAGGTGGGTGGGGAGGAGCCTTCATCTTTTCTGTCCTATCCTACCACACGTAGATTACTAGTAGTAGCGATAGTAAACAGACACCCTCGCCATAGACCGATAGGTCTTCTAGTGTCTGTTCTTCCTATGTATTCCTATGTATTCCTCCTTCTCCTCCTCCTTCTCCTCCTCCTCCTCCTCCTCCTCCTCCTCTTCCACTTTCACCTTAGCCTCCTCCTTCTCTTCCTCATTGTATCGTTACTACCACCTGTGGCAGTAGAAGGGAAAGGGCAAGAAAAGTAATGGAGAAACAGCCATGAGGAGAAGGAAAAGAAGGGAAGAGGCACTTGAGGGATATGAGAATAGACAAATTGTTTGAATGGAATGAAGGAAGTGTGAGGGGTAAGCAGAAAAAAAGATATAGGATGAATAGAAAAGATATGCGAGCTAAATGGAAGCAGGAGGACGAGAACGAAGAGGAGGAGGAAGAAGGATTGAAGCTTGAGCACCTATTACCCACACGCTCTACCTCCAAGGTGTGCCAGTCAACCCAAAGGGCCTTAGGGGTTTCGTGGGTGGCTGAGAGTGCGGGTGCGGGGATGGTTGTTTGGTGGCGTTGGTGGCTGGATATAAGGATAGCAGGGAGAGTGGCTAGAAATTTATATCAATATCTGTTTTATTTTCTTTACCTATATAATTCTGTTTCGTTTCCAGGCTTCTATATTCTTATCCATAATTCATTTGTTCTGACTCCCAGCTCATTAAATATTTTACCTCCCGCACTATTTAAATGTTCTTCTGCATCCCTTCCTTTTATGTTTTCTCACATCCTATACTTTTCTTTCCTATTTGATATTTTTCTGTTTATTATATGCTCTGCAACTCCCTTCCTTTTCTTACCATTAATATGTTTTACTCTTTCTCATATTTTCTTCTCTCCAATGTTCCTTCAGTAACTTGATTTTCAATTTGCCTATTTTTGAAATTTCAAACAAGCTAAGAGCCTTTTCTCTCGTTTCAATTATATATATATATATATATATATATATATATATATATATATATATATATATATATATATATATATATATATATATATATATATATATATATATATATATATATATATATATATATATATATATATATATATAACTGGCTTCTCGAATAAATTCTTTCTCTTTTCCGTTTAATCTTTCGTTTCTGATATACGTATCATATTTTCAAGTACGATTATACTTCGTTTTTCAATTTCTCTTCAATGTATTAACATCCATTTTTTCCTTGAGTTCTTTTTTAATTTTTAATCTAACAACCATAGTCTTGTTGTGTCCTTTCTTTTAGCGCTTACCGCCCTCGCTTTTACCTTAAGATTATTTTTTTCTCCTATCAGCTTTTTACCATTTATCGCATTTCGTTCCCGTGACCTTATCCACACTCACTATGTTTTTACATCAATCCAAATAGTCATAACAATTTTCGTCCGCTTTCTTGCCATCCTTCTCCTCCTTCACCACTCCCCTTTTCGATCATATTTTGCTCGTCTTCAATTTCACTTCTATGTAATTTTCCTCTTATGTAAGTCTCCATTTCCTTCTCATCCACTCCGATAGCGTCATTCCTCCTCAACCCGACTTTATTTTATTTTCATCATCATCATCATCACCATCATCTTCTTCCTCCTTTTTTTCTTTTTCTTCATCATCATCATCATCATCATCATCATCATCATCATCATCATTATCTTCTTCTCCTTCTTCTTCTTCTTCTTCTGTTCTGTTTCATACTCTTGCTCTTCACAGCCGTCTTCTCTTCTTACGCCATACCCTTGCATACCTTCTTCCGCTTCTATTTTTTTTATTTGCATCTATTCTCATCTTCTCCTTCTCCTCCTCTTCTCCCTCCTCTTCCTCCACTTCTCCCTCTCCAGGCAGACTACACAAAAAAAGGGTCTTGTGGGGTATGAAAGGTGCCTTTTACGCCTAAAGTACTTCAAGATGCTTTGCACGTCTTGTGTGTGTGTGTGTGTGTGTGTGTGTGAGAGAGAGAGAGAGAGAGAGAGAGAGAGAGAGAGAGAGAGAGAGAGAGACTGTGAATGTGTGTCTGTTTGTGTGTGTGTGTGTGTGTGTGTGTGAGAGAGAGAGTCTGTGAATGTGTGTCTGTTTGTGTGTGTGTGTGTGTGTAATTCACCTCTTAGTCTGCTGCTGGTCTCTCTCGAGACAGCCAGCCGTTCCCCTACGGAAGAGCACAGAGCTCGTAGTACCGATCTTTGGGTAGGACTGAGACCACTCACACACAACACACCGCGACAACGAGGTCACAACTCCTCGCCTGACGTCGCGTACCTACTCACTGCTAGGTGAACAGGGGCTACACGTGAAAGAAGATAAACCCAACTTATTTTCACCCGGCCGGGGAATCGAACCCCGGTCCTTCTGGTTGTGAGCCAGACGCTCTACCCCTGAGCTACCGGGCCGTGTGTGTGTGTGTGTGTGTGTGTGTGTGTGTGTGTGTGTGTGTGTGTGTGAACCCAATTATACAAGCCTGACAGATCAAAGCGTACGTCTGGCTGATGTCAAAGCAAGATATAGAAATAAAGCTGAGAACAACGTGCGCGCGAAAATATTGCATTCCCCTCTAAACCAACCGCAAACAATAACAAACAGACACACTGCTCTCGTAGAGTTTAGACATGCCCCAGCTTTCCACACACAACATAAATAAAGAAACATAGCAACACACAAAAATAGACACATAAACAGGCACAAACACCAAAAAACACGCACACACAAATTCCTACACCATATGTCACACCAAATAAAAACGCAATTAAACCTTATCCTTCCTTTCCTTTCCACTATTTCATTCAAAACGTGATCTTTCAAACTGTAATTTAAAAACAATCACAATATTCCTTCGCCCTCTCCATTAATTCTTCTTTCATTCATCCATTCGCTATCATAAATAATATTTCTTAATTTATAAATATCACTTCACAATGTATCCAACTTTCCACTGTTCCTGTCGGCATTCCACTAAACAAATTATATATCATTTTTACACACAAATATTTCCGTTGCTCATACTATCATAACATTCCTAAACTCACTTTTCTACTCTTATTTTTCTAAACCTTCTCCATTTCTAACATTATTACAAATACTTCTTTAGCTTACAAAACAAAACAAAAATCAGCCTCCTTCCTAACGTCCTGGTTATAGGTGTATTCCTTATCCAAAAACAATTATTCTCTCTCCTAGATTAAGTCTGCATTTTACCTTACATTCTTCATTACGTCTGATTCTCGTGTATGAATATAGACAATTGAACATTTTGTATTCCAGGTTTTCCAGGATTGTTCGAATGTGATATTTTCTTGAAAAATGTGCTTATGAGTCATTGAATGTATCTTTCAGAGAAAGCTAAGAAGCGAACAGTTGAATGAATTGAAAAATAATGTGTATCAAGTCGGGATACAGAGGGCAAGCAACATGGATTAGAGACTAACGGCGTTCTTTAGGGCCAGATGGTTGGCCCAAGCCCGTCATGGCGCAGTCATTTTTTTTATAGTGGCGCCAGTTATGCTTGGCTCATGCTGCCCCCCGTCCGAACTCATTTTTGATTCACTGGACGGTTTCTTCTAGAGCCCGGGTTGATAGGTCTTCAGGACAGCATGTGGATATTCTTAGGCCACTCGGCGGTGACTGAAAAATCCCAGGTGGTAGCGTGGGGATTCGAACCGACGTTGTCCATAGCGTGGTGAATGTGAGCCCAGCACGCTAACCACTCAGCCACTACCTACCCTAAAAAAAAAGACTTTATAAAGCCATATCATACAAAGAGCTGATAAGAGATAGATAACGAAAATAACATGAACTATATGTGGCAACCCATAAACCATAAGAGAAATCAGGGCTAGCAAAAAACAAGGCGGAGAGATAAAGTTGATCATTGGCCGATGCAGGACGGGGTACACGAAAATCAAACCGATATAGATATTGTTGGGTATTGCCTTTGTACTGCAGTGAATGAGTATTGGGTGAAGAAGACAGCAATGAGCCTTTCATTCGGCAACATCAACAAGTTGGTATCATCTCCGGTTTCTTGAACCTATTCCAAAATGGCTGTTTTATGTTTCACCAACATGTTTGGTCTCTACTTGGACATAAAACCCTGCCATGACTCTTAATTATTAGGTTTTACGGTCCTTCATTCATAAGCTTGAAACTAAAATATTTTGTTTAGTTTGATAATGAGTTTTGCTACGCTCTGGTTGAGCAAACTTGGTATTTGATGTTTTTTGCTAAATTCTTGTTTGAAATTTACCTCCACGTTCATTTCTATTAAAACGACTTGTAGCACAAAACATTTATGCAATACTGTGAATGCCTCACACACCCTCCTATGCTTATATAGACTTATGATATCACATATTTTTAATTTCTTCTAGAAACACAACTATCTCTCTATTGCTATAGTCCTAACATCGTGGGTTATCAGGGTCAATTTCGAAGGGTGGCCTGATTATTCTCATAGATAGCTAGAACTCTTTTATCGGGCCGCCGCCGTTGTCATTTGTTCCATTGTTGCTTGGGACTGATGGCCGTACATTACAGGTGTATGTTATTGATGGATGGGAAGAGTTATTTAGAAAACTCCAGGATGAAAGTTCACATTTGTTGAGTGATTTTTGTTTATGCTGCTACCTCCTTCGCTATATTTAGTGGAACCTTTTATATCTATTGAGGGTAAGACCCAAAATTGTTATGCACTACGCTACCGAGGTATGTGATGCTTGTGGTGACCTCGACCTTTTCATCACATGCATGGACAAACTATACTGTGTCATCCAGCAAGCCTTCAAACGACTTGACCTTGGTTTTTACCCAGGAGACCCTCAGCCCCAGTGGCTACGTCTTCTCATGAGTCACATAGTGCGCCAACACCAAGACCTCGAGTGATTCCGCAAAAGGTAGGCGAAACCAAGGTCAGTGAGTGTGTGTGTGTGTGTGTGTGTGTGTGTGTGTGTGTGTGTGTGTGTGTGTGAGAGAGAGAGAGAGAGAGAGAGAGAGAGAGAGAGAGAGAGAGAGAGAGAAACAAAACAAATGCTTCCTTATGATTCATAGGATCACAGTTGATGCCCATTCTAATTTTCAGGACGATCTTTGGCGGAGGTGTGCACTCTCCGAGTGCATTATTATTATTATTATTATTATACACACACACACACACACACACACACACACACACACACACACAGAGAGAGAGAGAGAGAGAGAGAGAGAGAGAAATTATATTTAACAATATTTTGTTTTTATGTTGATCTTTGTTACATTACTTAGTATTTAATAATTTATTCTTATCTACTTGTAGTTAGACAAATTTCTCATTCAGAAAAAAAAGTCTGGTTCTTCACATTTATCTTCAAATCCAACAGCACTCTCCATCGTTATCGTCCGTCGTCCTCCTCCCCCTCCACCTCCTGCCCTTTTCCTCCTCCTCTTCCACTTCCGCCTTCTCCTCCCCCTCTTCCTACTCCTCTTCATCCTCGTCCCATACCCCAGCCCTTGTTGACAATCATTGTACCCATTGTTTTCTCTTCAAACACCAGCCTACGTTTTCCATTCACAATGTACCTTTAATGACTACGATCTCTCTCTCTCTCTCTCTCTCTCTCTCTCTCTCTCTCTCTCTCTCTCTCTCTCTCTCTCTCTCTCTCTCTCTCTCTCTCTCTCTCTCTCTCTCTCTCTCTCTCTCTCTCTCTCTCTCTCTCTCTCTCTCTCTCTGTATATATATATATATATATATATATATATATATATATATATATATATATATATATATATATATATATCCATCCATCTCCCTATCTTTCTCTCTTCTATTCTATCTTTTTTTTTTATTTATTTAAAGATGTAGTAAAATTTTCTTTTAACAATTATGACACTTTCACAGTAGGTTTGAAGAACTAATTTTCTTCGTAACCCTATTTTAATAACCTACAAATTATTGAACTGCCTTGGCAGGCAGCGTGCTCGTTGCCCTGGTGGTGGGCTTTGATGAAGAACCTACTGGTGGGCTTTTTCCAGGCTTTCTAGCAGGCTAAGGGTATGCGTTAGGAGGCTTCTCAGTGCCAGGAAGGGCTAAGCTTTCTCCTTGTAGCTTCTGAAGGCGCTCCTTGTGGTCTGGAGCTCCTTTATGAATTGCACTTGTCGTCAGTCTAGTTCCTCCTTGTTGGTAGAAGATAGGAGGTGCCGTACACTCTGCTCCTCTGTCTACTCGTTCCCCTCTTTCTCTAAAGACGGTGTCCTAGTCTGCGCATGTACGCTGGCTGTCCCAAGGGCACCTTGATTAGGATTGTCAGGATTGGCAGGAATGGTGGGTGCATTTGGGGGAACGGGAGCGACAAGGGGGCCAAGCGTGGTGGTGGTGTTGGTCGTCTCAGCAAGGGTGGGCGGAGGGTGAGTCTCGTAGATGACCGGCCATGGTATCCCTTTCTTCTTCCTGAATTCTGCAGTTCTGGTTCAACTGAAGGCGTCGTCGCCCTAGTTTTGTCATTCACGCGGGGACAAATGACGTAAAGACAAACCGTTCTGAGGAACTGCTTGAGAAATACCGCCGCATGATCAAGCAGTATCAACGTAAAACGGATGCCAGTAATATTATAATCTCAGGAATCCTCCCGAGAGTCGGTGCCGAATCTAACTTTTACAGAAAGGCCTTCAACACAAACAGCTGACTTCAGTCCCTTTGCTCACAAGAAAACGTCCAGTTCGCTAACTTGTGGAACAGTTTTTACTACGATTCAGACTTGTTCCTTGCTGATAGCATCCACTTAAACCCAGTTGGAGCAGCCCGTTTCGGGAGGCTGCTCTGTGACCAAGTGGCTCTTCGAAAGTCAAAAAACGCGGAGGCGAGAACACCAGCAGCTCCACCGTAAGGGAGTACTCAACCCGCGAACCCCCCGACTCGAATCACATGAAAGCTTGCTATGTAAACGCTCGTAGCCTACCTAACAAATTTGAAGACTTAGAAGTCCTCGCAGCTACAAATCATTATCACATCATCGGAGTCACAGAATCTTGGATAGACACTTCAAATAGAGATTTCATTGCGGAATATAGATTACCGAGTTATACCATATTTAGTCATGAAAGAGAGAACAGACAGGGTGGAGACGTTATCTTTTATATCCACAACTCTCTCCATCCAGTATCCGTGAAAACAGATATTATAACCAATGTAGACATGGTCTTCATTGAAATTAAAAATAAATCTCGTAAAATAGTAATTGGACTTATCTACAGACCGCCAAGGCAGACTCTTGATATCGACCACGCATTACATGAATTATTATTAGAAACAAGTAGCAGTTGCGAGGCAGTAATTGTTGGGGACTCTAACTTGCCAGTGAAAAGATGGGGTGAACCGTTGAACTGTCATACAGGCTCGACCTGTACACAAATTTACTAGAAAGTGATTTACATCACCACGTTCAAGAACCGACTCGGGAAAATAATATACTTGACCTTATCTTTTCAACGACAGCTGATCTAGTTAACGAAGTAAATGTTGGTCCAATTTTTAGTTCTAGCGATCACCGAACAATCACATTCAGCACCAATATGAAAGAAAGTAAAGTAACTCCTAGTAAAGAAAAGGTGCCTGATTATCAGAGAGCGAATTTCGTAAGACTCCGATCAATTCTAAATAATTCTGACTGGACTGAAATCTCGGCGGAAACAGATATTGGTAAATCTTGGGGGGCCTTCACCACAATATTGAACAATGCCATAAGCATATGCGTACCCTATCGTAACAGACGTTCAGCTTTTAAGAAGAAACCCAAATGGTGGAATAACGAAATTCAAAATAGCCTTTCTCTTAAAAAAAAGCGTATACAGTAGATACATATCAACTCAGAGTGAGGCTGACAAACTAGAGTTGGACAGAATTCGCCGCGAAACCAAGAAATTAATAAAACGAAGCAAGACAAATCTTGAAGAATATATAGCGGAAACGAGTAAATCTAATCCTAAAGATTTTTTTAGCTTTGTAAATAATAAAAAGTCACTCACTTGTAGTATCGGACCGCTTGCTAATGATAATGGTAACCACACGAACGATGGAAATTAAATGGCTACAATCCTAAATAACTTTTTCGCATCCGTATTTACCGACGAAGATTGTTTATCACCTGAACCGCCGGAGGTTAGAAGGACCGAAAAGATGTTAAGTGGCGTGCTCAAAGTGACATTTTACGCACAATTGAAAAGATTAAAGTAAGCAAAGCTCCTGGTCCAGACAAAATTACCCCAAGGGTCTTAAAAGAAATCAAACATCAAATTTGTAAACCGCTCTCCATCATATTCAATAAATCTTTAACAGCTGGAAAAGATCCGTCGGATTGGAAACTAGCAAATGTCACACCAATTTTTAAAAAAGGGGGACAAGTCTCATCCTGGAAACTATCGACCAATTAGCCTGACATCGATTGTTTGTAAGTTAATGGAGACTATCATTTGCGACAATATGGTGAAATTCTTCGAAGAAAATAATATAATTAATAATTCGCAACATGCTTTCCGAAGTAAACGTTCGTGTTTAACTAACTTACTTGATTATTTTTCATTATATTTTTGAGGTGTTCGATGAAAGCAGATCAGTAGATATCATATATCTGGATTTTCAAAAGGCATTTGATAAGGTTCCCCCACCAACCATTGATCAGCAAACTATTGGCGCACGGTATCTCGGGTAACATTCACAATTGGCTTGTGGACTGGCTCTCTGAGCGGAAACAGAGAGTAGTTCTAAACGGTGTTATATCTAACTGGCTCGATGTCAGAAGCGGCGTACCTCAAGGATCAGTGCTTGGGCCCATGCTCTTCTTAATTTATGTTAATAATATCGATGATGGGCTCACTTGCAAAGTGTCAAAATTTGCTGATGAGACACAAATTGCTAGTAAAGAAACTGCGACACTCGACGAAGAAGCTTTACAATCAGATCTAGATCGACTTGCACGTTGGGCCAATCAATGGCAAATGAAATTTAACGTTGACAAAATGTAAAGTGTTGCACATCGGAAAAAATAACAATCGCGTTCGGTACGTAATGAATGGCCAACAACTTTCTGCAGTAAGTAAAGAAAAGGATCTTGGAATCACTATATCAAGCGATTTAAAGCCTGGTCAGCATTGTTCAGAGGTAGTTAAGACTACAAACAAATTGGTTGGCTTCATCGGACGAGTCTTTAATAATAAATCGGAAAAAGTAATATTAAAACTGTATAATTCGTTGGTTCGACCCCGTCTAGAGTACTGTGTACAGTTTTGGTCTCCCTATTACAGAAAAGACATAGAAAAGTTGGAACGGGTTCAACGAAGAGTAACAAAGATGATTCCTAGGTTGAGGAATTTATCATATGAACAAAGGCTTAAAGAAGTCAATTATTCAGCCTATCAAAACGAAGAATGCGAGGCGATCTAATAGAAGTGTTTAAAATGTTTAAAGGATTAAGTGATATTAATGCGGAAGATTACTTTACAATTGATCAATCAAATAGAACAAGAAGAAATCACAATTTGAAGATAAGTGGTAAAAGATATTACTCATTATCGTAATAACGTTAAGTTCTTTCGAATACTGGTGTCCTTGTCCGCTTTTATCGCCCGGTTAGTGGTAGCAGTAATGGTAGTTCTTTCCTCTTTCCTACATAATTTCCATGCATTTTTTCCACGCTGCATGGTTCTCTTTCCTTTCCTGCCAGCTTTGGCTGGAGGGAAGGTGGGTGGGGAAGAGCCTTCGCCTTTGCTGTCCTTCATCTTCCACCTTTGATTAGATAGTTAGTGTAGCTTGTCACAAACAGCCTCGTAAGGACCAGCAGGTCTGCTGTTGCTTGTTCTTTCTTTGTGTTTCTTTGTGTTCCTTTGTGTACCACCCGTGGCAGTGTTGGGGCAGCC
>NC_066518.1:23201878-23209378 GCF_024679095.1 Eriocheir sinensis
GAACCCACCTCTCTACCAGCACTGCACTCACGGCCATCACCGATAAACTATAGAGCAATATGGATACCAAACAATTATCGCTGCTTACACTTTGTGACCTATCAAAAGCATTTGATAGTGTTAGCCATAAGATTCTCCTCCACAAACTCTCAAATGTTAAAGTAGACACATTTTGGTTCAAAGACTACTTATCGAACAGAACACAGACAGTACGCCTACAAAACCATCTCTCCACAAAGGCAAACCTACAAGGTTCCATTTTAGGGCCTATATTATTTACACTCTATGTAAACGACATGCATGAAAATTTCGACAACTGCATACTGATACAATATGCAGACGACACAATTTCTCCATAGTGGGCCACTGAAGGATATAAATCTACTAGTGAAAAAAGTTGAAACCACCCTAAGCAAAGCCATGGTGTACTTTAATAAAAATGGTCTAATGTTAAACACCCAGAAAACCCAATGTATATTTATAGGAAGCAGACAACTAATATCAAGAATACCTGATAACACAACCATTTTCTTCCATGATAGTAAGATCGAACCCTCAAACAATGTAAATAATTTAGGGTAGTATATAGACTCCCGGGCGTGAGCTGGCGAGTGTGTACACCACATTCATACTCCCTAAGCTCACGCAGGCGTCTCTAGCTTGATCCTCCTCCCTCAACCTCCCCCAACACCGCCAATTTGAGCAGGTACAAAAACGAGCCTGCAAGATCATCCTGGGGCCCGTCTGCTCCACTTTCCAAGACGCCTTTGATTATCTCACCCTCGCCACCCTCCACGAGCGACACTCGACCCTGCTGCAGTGTTGTGCGAGCGGTCTGCCCAACCACCCCAGACACATCAACTCACTCCCACCTGCAGTCTCCCGTCCCCGAAAGTCAGTGAGGCACTGCAAAAAAACTGGCTCCAATAAAGATACGGACGGACCGCTACGAAAACAGCGCCGTGCCTGCAATGGTCAGGAGCATCAACAATATGTAAACCACTCCTAGGAGTAGAAACTGTAAATATTATTATTATTATTATTATTATTATTATTATTATTATTATTATTATTATTATTATTATTATTATTATTATTATTATTATTATTATTATTATTATTATTATTATTATTATAATTATTACTATTATGATTATGATTATTATCATTATCACTCATCATATTGTCTACATGTATCTTGCCCATGTAATTCATGTATATTGTCAGCTATAAGGCTGCAATCCTTCCCCTTTAAAAAACGTTTATTATTATTATTATTATTATTATTATTATTATTATTATTATTATTATTATTATTATTACCTCCGCCAACGAAGTTGGGAGGAGGTTATATTTTCGGTCCAGTCAGTATGTTTATTTATTTGTTTGTTTGTTCGTGAGCAGTCTCCTGTGCACAATTTTATGGATATCTCAACCAATTTTTCAGGGAAGTTTCGTGTTCATCCAGAATAGAACCCATTATTTTTTTTATGTCAAAGGTCAAAGGTCAAGTTCAAGGTCGCACAAAACGTCAGATTGGCAATAACTCGGTTCTTGTCATCGTAGAGACTTCAGACTGGGTTCATATTTTAGCTCAAGGAAAGACACATCTTGCATAGCCTTGACCTTGACCTTTGACTTTGACCTCAAAAAGTTCGCCCAAGGTCAAAGTTTCCAAAAAAATAGAATTTTAGTTAATTTCGAAATAAATGCTTCCATATGATGCACCTTTCATGGCCTTGACCTTGATCTTTGATCTTGACCTCGAAAAGTTCGCCCAAAATTAAAGTTTCCAAAAAAAATAGAATTTCATCAAATTTCAAACAAATGCCTGCATATAATTCAAAGGATCACACTTGATGCCCATTCTAATTTTCAGGACGATCTTTGGCGGAGGTGTGCACTCTCCGAGTGCTATGCGTCTAGTTATTATTATTATTATTATTATTATTATTATTATTATTATTATTATTATTATTATACACACACACACACACACACACACACACACACACACACACACACACACACACACACACACAGAGAGAGAGAGAGAGAGAGAGAGAGAGAGAGAGAGAGAGAGAGAGAGAGAGAGAGAGAGAGAGAGAGAGAGAGAGAGAGAGAGAGAGAGAGAGAGAGAGACTTACAGAGAGAGAGAGAGAGAGAGAGAGAGAGAGAGAGAGAGAGAGAGAGACGAATAAGTCGACGTCCAGGTGTTTGAGAGCGAAGGTGGAGAGGGGAGGGAGGAAGAAAGTGGGAGGGACAGGCAGGTGGAGAGGAGGGGAAGAAGGAGGGAGGGAGGGAAGAGGAGGAAACAGGTGGCTAGGGGAAGAAAGGACGGAGGAAGGAGGGAAGGTAGGGGAGAGAGAGAGAGAGAGAGAGAGAGAGAGAGAGAGAGAGAGAGAGAGAGAGAGAGAGAGAGAGAGAGAGAGAGAGAGAGAGAGAGAGAGAGAGAGAGAGAGAAAGGGGGAAGGGATTGTGTACACACAGTTGATATACGAAGACGAAATCAAAGCGCAAGTAACAAAAAAAAATGTACAAAGCATCACGAACCAAGCATAACTGGCGCCACTATAAAAAAAATGCCTGGGCTTGGGCCGACCATCTGGCCCCTGAAGAAAGCCTACCGGCGCTATAGGCGGGGATGTAAAAAAAAAAAGAAGAAAAAAAAGAGCTGTGCCTGAAAACTGGTTTGAATGGTATACTGGTTAACTTGATCTGTAAACTTTAGCTAAGCTCTTATCGGCAAGACTGTTGAATGGGCGACTTTCTTTTTTTGTGTGTGTATTGTGTGTGTGTGCGTGTGTGTGTGTGTGTGTGTGTGTGTGTGTGTGTGTGTGTGTGTGTGTGTGTGTGTGTGTGTGTGTTAGAGAGAGAGAGAGAGAGAGAGAGAGAGCTCCTGAGTTGGACTCGCAATCACCAGCAAGTACCCTTCCTACAAGAAGCTCATTATAGTCGACCTCTGAGTACTGCCAGGACCTCCACACACCACACACGCCATCCGTTTTCCTCAGGTGGGGACAGTAATCACTCTTTGTCAGCGGAAAAATCCCGGCCTGAGCGGGCCTCGAGGTTGGGTTTGTGTGTGTGTGTGTGTGTGTGTGTGTGTGTGTGTGTGTGTCCCATTCAAAAATGATAGCAAGGTTTGAGGTTTAGCGTTCTGCAGCGTCCAGCGGAGAATCACATAATTCATGTATGAAGGGTCTTCTGTCAAAAGAGGTTCAGTAATGCAGAGTGGAGTCATCGATGTACGAGTGAATACGACAGTCTGCTCTGCTTTGGAAAGATCATTAATGAACAGCAGAAAGAGAGCGGAAGATAGGACAGAGCCCTGCGGGACTTCACTGTTAATAGGTTTAGGGGAAGAATAGTGAAAGTCAACCACCGCAGAAATGGAGCGGCCAGAAAGAAAACTGGAGATAAAAGTACAGTGACAAGAATATAATCCGTATGAGGGTAGTTTGGAAATCAAAGAGTTGTACCAGGTTATCAAAAGCTGTCGAGGTGTCTAAGGCAACAGCGAAAGTTTCACTGAAACGGCTAAGTTTAGGACATCTCTCCTTCTCTTCTGTTAATTGGAGGTTCCAGTTTTCAGGTTTAACAACCGGTGAATATGCTGATAATTGTATGGGTTATTTGCTACGTAAGATTTTTCAAAAGCTGCGGAAATACACATTCACATTTAGGTCGCATTGTGTACTACTTCCAAGGGGTGTTGTCCATAAAAATTGTCTTACCAGGAAGTCAGTCGACGGATTGGCCAGATCTACGGTGTTGTGGACTCGCTCAACACGGGTGCATGGTGTTCTTGTTTAGGCAGACAAAGATTCTAATATATATTCAAGTCACTTGTACACCCTGTCTTATTATATGTCTGTGAGACATGGACACTGTGTTGAGACTTGGAGAGGCGTGCCGATAGCTTTGGTACTAAGTGCCTTTGCAGGGTCATGCGGTACCGCTGGAAAGACTGTGTCGAACCAGCAACTACTTCATGAATCTAAAACAAAAACTATTACCATATTATTCCGTGAACGCCAACTCCGACTATATGGGCACGTGACATGCTCATGTAACTCATGGATTGGGCAAGTCGATCAATATATTTGAAAGGGGTTAGAATGGAAACGACTGCTGCGCGGAGGGTTCCCCTGGTTGAACGTCTGGGGTGGAGTCATTTGGTGAATAAAGCGACGCGACCTCTGATGTATGCTCCCCGTTAATTAGTTAGTTAGTCCCTAAAATTATTAGGGCCCCTTATAACTCATAACTTATTATCTCAAGCGTTATCGATAACGAAAAGGAGGAGAACAAGGATGAGGATGAGAAGGAGGATCAGTAGAAGGAAAAGGAGGGAGAAAAAGGAAAAAAAAAAAAGAAAAAAAAAAGGAAGGAGTAGGAGTAGAGGAGTAAGACGAAGTGAGAAAGGAGGGTAGTTAAGTTAAGTTGAAAGTCGGCGCGACACTGACGAGGTGAGTGAAGACCATGTTTGTCTTCCACCCACTGACTCATCACAATCCCCTGACTTGAAACGATCAGAAGAGAAGGAAGTGGAGGAATAAGAGGAGGAGGAGAAGGAGGAGGAGGAGGAGGAGGAAGAGGAGGAGGAGGAGGAGGAGGAGGAGGAGGAGGAAGAAAGGGCAGAAAGATGAAAAATAGTAGAAGGAATAGTAAGGAAAGAAAATAGTGGTTTAAGTAAAAACAAGTGTTGATAGCACAAAAAACTGTTCTAGATCGGCGTCGCATGACCCTCCAACACCCCCCCCCAACAGTTTATATTATGCAACTAGGGGTATAAAATGGAAAATGCTGAAAAGTAAAGATGGCGCCACTATAAACACTTGCTTGCGCCACAACGGGCTAGGGCCGACCATCAGGCCCTACTATGAAGGACTACCGGCTCCACAGGCCAAGACGCAAAAAAAAAAAAAAAATATATATATATATATATATATATATATATATATATATATATATATATATATATATATATATATATATATATAATGCCACGTTGTAGGGTTCATCAGGGCTAACAAATGTTATTATGCAATGTCATGTCTACAATGCATGGGTAAGCCAGGAAAACAACTTGAAGAGAACAACAACAGCAGTACCACCAACAACAACAACAACATCAACAACAAGATGGATAATCTGTTGATCGGCATCTGCGACGCCGATAAAAAGATGACGGAGAGGAGGAGGAGGAGAATGATGAGGGCAGTGCAGAGAGTAGTTGAAAGAGAGAGAAAGTGATGAGAAAGTAAAATGCTAAAAAGGTTGAAAGAAAGGAAAGAGGAAAGGTAATACATCAAGAGAAGGAGAATAAATAAAACAATGAAAATTAAACGGGTAAAAGAGATATAGGTGAAACAGAAGAAAAAGATGAATGAAAAAAAAGTAGAATAAAAAGAAAAAAAGAAAAAGAAGAAGATGAAGGTGAAGAAAGAAGACGAAGACGAAGAAGAACAAGAACACGAATAACAGCAGGAGCACGAAAATAGGAAAATAAAAAAGAACAAGAATAAAAAGAACAAGAACATGAACATAATGAACAATAACAAAAACAACTATAAGAACAAGAAAATAAGAAGAAGGAGAAGGAAAATAAGAATAATAAGAAGCACACGAACAAGAAAAAAAACAAATATAAGAAGACGAGGAGGAAACAGAAGAAGAAGAAGAAGAAGAAGAAGAAGAAGAAGAAGAAGAAGAAGAAGAAGAAGAAGAAGAAGAAGAAGAAGAAGAAGAAGAAGAAAAGAAGTAGTAAAGAGAGTAAAAAAAAGAGAAAAAAATATAGAAGAATGAGGAAAAGCAGTTACTAGATAATAGACCAATAATGAATAAAAAGAATGTGATTGACGAGAGTATGAGTTACAAGGAAAAAATTAAAATTCCAAAGGTGAAGTGAAACTATGTAGGAAAATTACTTTATATATATATATATATATATATATATATATATATATATATCTATATATATATATATATATATATATATATATATATATATAAATATATATATATATATATATATATATATATATATATATTAAATCAACTTTCTCGAGGTTGGGTGTTCTGTATCGTCTCCGCCCGTTCTTCTCCCCCGCACAGTTCCTATCCATATATATACGCCCTCGTATGGAGAATGCAACTCACGTGTGGGAGGGCTCCATTCACACAGCTCTATTGGACAGAGTGAAGTTTAAGGATCTTCGTCTCATCAACTCTCCTCCTCTTACTGATAGTCTTCTACCTCTTAAATTCCGTCGCGATGTTGCCTCTCTTTCTATCATCTATCGATATTTCCACGCTGACTGCTCTTCTGAACTTGCTAACTGCATGCCTCCCCCCCTCCCGCGGCCTCGCCTCACACGACTTTCTAATCAAGCTCATCCCTATACAGTCCAAACCACTTATGCAAAAGTTAACCAGCATCTTCACTCTTTCATCCCTCACCCTGGTATACTCTGGAACAATCTTCCATCATCTGTATTTCTTCCTGCCTACGACTTGAACTCTTTCAAGAGGAGGGTATTAGGACACCTCTCTTCCCGAAATTGACCTCACTTTTTGGCTACTCATCTGTACTCTGTTCAGGAGCAGTAAGTAGCGGGCTTTTTTTCATTATTTGTTTTGTTTTTTTCCACGCCCTTGAACTGTCTCCTTTTCTTAAAAAAAAAAATATATATATATATATATATATATATATATATATATATATATATATATATATATATATATATATATATATATATACATACATATATATATATATATATATATATATATATATGATAACGTTGTTCCGCATATATATATATATATATATATATATATATATATATATATATATATATATATATATATATATATATATATATATATATATATTGGCA
The DNA here is from genome assembly GCF_024679095.1 of Eriocheir sinensis. Taxonomy (NCBI): domain Eukaryota; kingdom Metazoa; phylum Arthropoda; class Malacostraca; order Decapoda; family Varunidae; genus Eriocheir; species Eriocheir sinensis. The sequence goes on from NC_066518.1 coordinate 23,208,784, forward strand.
GTGGCTGAGTGGTTAGCGTGCTGGCCCCGCTTTCACCGGGACATGGACGACGTCGGTTCCGCTCGCTACTACCTGGGATTTTTCAGTCACCGCCGAGTGGCCTAAGACTACCCACATGCTGTCATGAAGACCACCCATCAACCCAGACTCCAGAAAAAAACGTCCAAGTGAATCAAGATTGAGTTCTGGGGGGCAGCATGAGCCAGTCATAAATGTGGCCACTATAAAAAAAATTGCCTGCGTCATGACGGGCTTGGGCCGACCACCAGGTCCGTGAAGAAAGCCTACCGGCGATATATATATATATATATATATATATATATATATATATATATATATATATATATATATATATATATATATATATATATATATATATATATATATATATATATATATATATATATATATATAATAGTGAAAAAAAGGTAACTAGTTTCAATAAATGTTATTTTTAACAAGCTCATTAGTTTCCTATTATTTTCTATTTAAGACATATGAAGTTTACTAATGTCTTTTATTGTATACGATGTAAGAAAACTTATTGTATTGAAACATTTTCAATATGGTATCTTTTTACAAATATTTTCATGAG
>NC_066518.1:23211878-23215605 GCF_024679095.1 Eriocheir sinensis
GTGTGTGTGTGTGTGTTGTTAATCCAATACTTCTGCTTTCTTGCTCCCTTGTCTTCCTCCTCTCTCTCTCTCTCTCTCTCTCTCTCTCTCTCTCTCTCTCTCTCTCTCTCTCTCTCTCTCTCTCTCTCTCTCTCTCTCTCTCTCTCTCTCTCTCTCTCTCTCTCTCTCTCTCTCTCTCTCTCTCTCTCTCTCTCTCTCTCTCTCTCTCTCTCTCTCTCTCACTCTCTCTCCTCTCTCTCTCTCTCTCTCTCTCTCTCTCTCTCTCTCTCTCTCTCTCTCTCTTTTCCAGTCTGCCCCGAGCTTCCATGGGGTAAGGTCAGTCTTTCCCGGTTCCCTCTGTGTCAAACGAATTCACATTCTTCTTGCTACGATGTACGTACCTGGATTTATGTGTTCAGCTCAAGGCGTGTTCCTAACACGTCACCTATTGCTAAGAATTGCGAGCCTGCTGTGTGCTGTGTTCTTGGCTGTGTACGAGTGTACCGTAATATGTGACCCTGAATGTATTGAACTTCGTAGAAAGGATAAGTTTTTGCCATATGTTTACTTGTTCTGGACTTTTGTTTACCTTCTCGACGTAGTGTTGTGTAAACAAATACACACATACACACACCATCAGTGTTAAACTTTCCCTGCCTGTTATCCAATGCTTCCGCATCTCAGGAGGCAACAGTGTGCCACTCTGTACACCTGGTTTTATTCCCTGAGAATCCCAGCCAACCCTGCCTACCCTACTTCCTCTTTCCCCTCACTCTCAGTTTACTTCTCTGCTATAGAAACAGTTAAGTGTTCCGGGCACCCCTCACTGCTTGCCACCGGCCCTACCGCCTAACCTCTTAAGAACACAAGAACATAAGAACGCAGGAGTCTACAAGAGGCCGGTAGGCCTGTACGAGGCAGCTCCTTTGACCCTAAGCTCCCGTGTATCTAACCCCACCTAATATCGCTGTCCATGAATTTATCTAGTCTATTTTTGAATGTGACAATTGTATTGGCACTCACCACATGACTGCTAAGCCTATTCCACTCATCCACCACCCTGTTAGTAAACCAATTTTTGCCTATGTTCCTGTTGAATCTGAATTTATCCAGTTTAAACCCGTTACTTCGTGTCCTGCCCGGTTCTCTTACCAACAAAACCTTATGTATGTCTCCCTTATTAAAGCCCTTCATCCATTTATAAACTTCGATTATGTCTCCACGCACCCTTCGCCTTTCTAGAGAATGCAAGTTTAACTGTTTGAGTCTTCCCTCGTATGGCAAGTTTCTCAACCCCTGAATCATCTTAGTCATTCTCCTCTGCACCGATTCTAACATTTTGATATCCATTCTATAGTAAGGTGACCAGAACTGAACCGCATAGTCAAGATGAGGTCTAACTAATGCTATATATAGTTTGAGGAAGACTTCGGGGCTTGTGTTGCTTACGCTCCTTGAAATAAATCCCAGTACCCTATTAGCTCGATTTCTAGCTTGAATGCATTGTGCCCTTGGACGGAGATCAGAGCTCACTAAGACCCCTAAATCCCTCTCGCACCCAGACCTACTTATGAGAGTGTCATTTAAGCAATAGTTATGTGAGGGGTTGTTCCTACCTACACTCAGAATATTGCACTTCCCTACATTGAACTCCATCTGCCATTTATCCGCCCAGTCATACAATCTGTTGAGTTCACCTTGGAGAATACTAGCGTCCTGATCCGACTCAATTACTCTACCGATCTTGGTATCATCTGCAAATTTACTAACATCACTACTAATTCCTGTATCTAAGTCATTGATATCAATAATAATAAAAAGTGGACCTAATACCGAACCTTGTGGGACCCCACTCGTAACACATCCCCAGTCAGATCTTTTACCATTGATTTGCACTCTTTGCTTCCTATTGTTAAGCCACGCCTTGACCCAGTTCAAAACTTTACCCTCTACTCCGTGAGCCTGTAATTTAAGCAACAGTCGTTGCCCCTTTTTAGGGGGTAAATCCTTAACGAACGAACGTACACCAGCCATTCTCTCTCTCACATATATAGATATATATATATATATATATATATATATATATATATATATATATATATATATATATATATATATATGTACATATATATATATATATATATATATATATATATATATATATATATATATATATATATTTATTTATTTATTTATTTATTTACAACAAAGGAGGCAGCTCAAGGGCACACACAAAAAAAAACAATAATAAAAAATAAAAAGCACGCTACTCGCTGCTCCTAAAAAAGAAACAAAAGAGGTGTCCGAAAGCAAGATCAAATACGGAAGGAGAGATGTCCTGATACCCTCCTCTTGAAAGAGTTCAAGTCGTAGGCAGCAGGAAATACAGATGAAGGAAGATTGTTCCAGAGTTTACCAACGTGAGGGATGAAAGAGTGAAGATGCTGGTTAACTCTTGCATAAGGGGTTTGGACAGTAAAGGGATGAGCATCAGCAGAAAGTCGAGTGCAGCGGGGCCGCGGGAGGGGGGTAGGCATGCAGTTAGCAATTTCAGAAGAGCAGTCAGCGTGGAAATATCGATAGAAGATAGAAAGAGAGGCAACATTGCGGCGGAATTTTGGAGGTAGAAGACTATCAGTATGAGGAGGAGAGCTGATGAGACGAAGAGCCTTAACCTCCACTATGTCCAGAAGAGCTGTGTGAGTGGAGCCCCCCCACACATGAGATGCATACTCCATACGAGGGCGGACAAGGCCCCTGTATATGGACAGCAACTGTGCAGGGGAGAAGAACTGGCGGAGACGGTACAGAACGCCCAGCCTCGAGGAAGATGATTTAGTAAGAGATGTGATATGAAGTTCCCAGTTGAGATTTTGAGTTATGGATAGACCGAGGATGTTTAGTGTTGAGGAAGGTGATAGCTGGGTGTTGTCAAAGAATAGGGGATAGTTGTTTGGAAGATTGTGTCGAGTGGATAGGTGGAGAAACTGTGTTTTTGAGGCGTTGAAGGACACCAGGTTCCTCTTTTAATCAGAATAATAGTAAGGTCTGAGGCTATGCGTATATATATATATATATATATATATATATATATATATATATATATATATATATATATATATATATATATATATATATATATATATATATATATATATATATATATATATATATATATATATATATATATATATATATATATATATATATATATATATATATATATATATATATATATATATATATATATATATATATATATATATATATATATATATATATATATATATATATATATATATATATATATATATATATATATTACAATAAAGGACAAGGGCACACAAAAAAACGAAACAATAATAAAAAAAGCACGCTACTGCTGCTCCTAAAAGAAAAAAGAGGTGTCCGAAAGCAAGATCAAATACGGAAGGAGATGTCTGATACCCTCCTCTTGAAAGAGTTCAAGTCGTGACAGCAGGAAATACAGATGAAGGAAGATTGTTCCAGAGTTTACCAGCGTGAGGGATGAAAGAGTGATGCTGGTTAACTCTTCCATAAGAAAGAGTTGGACACTATTCTTAAGATGTACCATATATATATATATATATATATATATATATATATATATATATATATATATATATATATATATATATATATATATATATATATATATATATATATATATATATATATATATATATATATATATATATATATATATATATATATATATATATATATA
>NC_066518.1:23413706-23433706 GCF_024679095.1 Eriocheir sinensis
AATATAAAGTAAAAAACACAGGAAAACTTAAGACGTTGCAAGATACGTAATAAAAAGAAAAATAATCTGCTTTCCTTGCGGGTACAAGTTTATCTAATCTTCATAAAGCGGCAAGAAGTAGCTGATAAAACCATGATATTGCCGCCCAGAATGAGGACAAACGCGAAACGAAGGAGGCGGCGGAGAAGGAGAAAGAGGAGGAGAAGCAGGAAGAGAAAGAGGAGGAAATGAAAGAGGATGGCGGAGAGAAGGAGGAGGAGGAGGAGGAGGAGGAGGGGGAGGAGGAGGAGGGGGATGAGGAGGAGGGGGAGGAGGAGGAGCTGGAAGAGGAAAAAAGATAAGTCCTTTAGTACATGTTACGCGGGTGGAGTTGGTAATAACAGAATAAGTAAAACTCGTGATAAGATAACGACGTTGAGTATAATACTAGAAGTAAATGCAGTAGTAGCAGTAACATTGGTGGTAGTAGTAAAAACAGCATCTGTGTCATAATGCTTCCTCTTCTCTTTCGCTTCTTCTTTATTATTTTCTTATTTTCCTTCTTTTTTTTCTTTGTTCTTCTTCTTCTTCTTCTTCTTCTTCTTCTTCTACATATCATTACTATTATCATTATTATAATTACTATTATTATTATTATTATTATTATTATTATTATTATTATTATTATTATTATTATTAAAATAATAATAATAATAATAATAATTATTATTATTATTATTATTATTATTATTATTATTATTATTATTATCATAATTATTTTCTGTATTATCATTGTTATTATTCTTATCATTATTATTCTTAGTTGTTATAGAAGTAGTAAAAGTTGTAATAGTAGTAATAATACAAGTAATATTAACAGAAGTAGTAGTAGTAATAGTAGTAGTAGTAGTAGTAATGGTAGAAGTAGAAATATTCGTAGAAGTAGTAGTCGTAGAAGTAGTAGTAGTATATATATATATATATATATATATATATATATATATATATATATATATATATATATATATATATATATTATAATTTTTTTTTTTTTTTTACGTCTTGGCCTATTGCGCCGGTAGGCTTCTTCCCGGTGGATCCTGATGGTCGGCCCAAGGCTTCTTCCCGGTGGGTCCTGATGGCCGGCCCAGCCCGTTCTGGCGCAGGCGAGTGTTTATAGTGGCGCCATCTTGCATTGGCTCATGCTGCCCTCCCGGAGCTCATCTTTAATCCTAGAATCTAGAGTCCGGGTTGATAGGTGGTCTTCTGGACAACATGTGGGTAGTTTTAAGCCACTCGGCGGCGGATGAAAAATCCCAGCTTGGTGGCACCGGTCGGGGATTGAACTCGCGTCCTCCTGAACGCGGGGGCGTCTTGCTATCTGGTCAGCCACCGCCTAGTAGTAGTAGTAGTAGTAGTAGTAGTGAGGCGGTGGTCGAGTGGTTATCGTACGGGCGTGGTAAGCCTGGGAACTATTGGATCGAGTCACACCGATGCACGCTGGCAATATATAATTATCACTGTATAGCTGGAGATTACACATATTCTGCCCAGATCTTCAGTCAACCATAACTTCAGTGACTTCGGGCAAGAGCAGCTCCGGAGGCAGCATAGGCAGGAAAGATGGAAACATGGAAATGTAGGCAACATAAAGCCCATTGGCTCATTACGAGGTTGCCCGCTTTGGTGATTTAATCTGCTCGACAGCCACTTGGGGCCTGGGGAGCAGATGAAATCACCTCGATATTGAGGAGCAGATGAAAGCACCTCGATATGCAGTTTACTCCCAACGCAGCGAAGTGACGGTCGATTCTGTATTTGAAGGGGTTAATGGTATTCGCATTTACTACTTCTGAAGGAAGATTGTTCCAGTGGCGGATGACTCGGTTTGAAAAGAAACTCCTTCCGATGTCTGTGATACATCGACTAGACTGAATGGGTAAACCGTTATTTCTAGTTCTTAGGTTGATTTGCAGTTCAAAGAATTTGGAGTAATCGAAGTTATTGATTTTTTTCAGATACTTGAAGACTTGAATCGTATCCCCTCGTAGGCGTCTTTTCTCCAATGTAAAGAGATTGAGTCGCTTGAGTCGTTCCTCGTACGGTTGAGCCCTTAAGGTTGGTATAATTTTCGTGTCGTGTCGTTGAATCCTTTCCAGTAAATCAATGTCCTTTCTGTAATTAGGAGACCAGAACTGTACTGCATACTCGAGGTGCGGTCTTACCATGGACTTATACAAGGATAGCATCACGTCTGGCGTTTTACACTCGAAGTTCCTCGCTATGAACCCGAGCATAGTGTTGGCTTTGTTGTATGCTTTTTTACAGTGATTTGCGTTTTTCAGGTCACTGCTGATAGTGACTCCAAGATCCTTTTCATCCCGCATCGCCTGCAGAGGTTTCCCATTCATGATGTATGTGTGGTTACTATTTCTGGACCCAACGTGCATGACTTTGGATTTATCAACATTAAAGGACATTTGCCATTTTTTCGACCATTCGATCATGTGATTGAGGTCTTTCTGAATGATTTCGCAGTCGGTCTTTGTGAGGGCCTCTCCACCGACCTGGTGCCATCAGCAAATTTCGATTTTATGGATTTCAGTCCTGATTCGAGGTCGTTGACATATGAATGGGTCCCAGCACTGACCCTTGAGGCCCTCCACTAGTGACTGAAAGCCAATCGGAAGGCTGTCCGTTGAGTAGTACTCGTTGTTTTCTGTCGGTGAGCCAATCTCTTATCCACGAGATCAGATCGCCTCCAATACCCGCCGAGTGCAGTTTCTTAATTAAGGAGTCGCTCGTGCGGTATCTTGCCGAAGGCTCTCTGAAAGTCCAGATATATAACATCACTGGGGATGTGGGCATCCCAGTTCTTATATATACCTAGGAAGAAGTCTAATAAATTCGTTAGGCAGGAGCGCTTGTTTCTGAAGCCATGCTGGGTGTCTGAGATCACATTATTGTCTTCTAGAAACTTCACAAGTTTGTCTCTAATAATCTTTTCGAGTATTTTTCCTGCCACTGATGTCAAACTTATGGGCCTGTAATTAATGCAACGCATTTGTCTCCTTTTTTGAAAATCGGTGTTACGTTCGCCATCTTCCAGTCTTCCGGGGCCTTGTTCAATTGAACAGAATGGTTGAATATGTTAGTGAATGGCTGAAGTATTTGTTGTTTAAGCTCTTTTAATAACCGCGGGGACAAACCGTCAGGTCCTGTTGACTTGCTCGTGTCGAGTTTGTCCAAACACTTTTTCACTTCTTGGTCGCATATAAAGTCAATTTCCAGGGGCGTGATTTCTCTCGGCGGGTCAGGGCTTTCGGGAATGGTTTCGATGTCCTCGACTGTGAATACGGATGCGAAGTTCCTTTTGAGGATTCTGGCCATCTGTTTACTGTCCTGAGTTACAAATCCAGTCTCGTCTGTCAGGGGACCAATATTGGATTTTACTTTCTTTTTCGATCTGATGTATGTGAAGAGTTTTTTTGTTTGTCATGATGTCACGCGCTATTTCTTTTTCGTAGTTGCGTTTACTACTCCGAATAAGGGTGCGACAAGCTCCGAGGCTGGTGTGGTACTGTGTACGGGCTTCGGCCGTGTCATTCTCTTTCACTAGGTTATAATTCCTTTTTTTCAAGTTTACCGCCCTTTTTATTTATCTGGTCATCCACGGTTGATCTACGGCGCCATTTACTCGCCTGGGTTTCGTAGGCACTGTAGCCTTTTCTTTTCCCAAAAGTTTATCTTTGAAGTCGTTCCACACGTTGTCGATTGTATTGTCAGTTAGGTTAAGTTGGTCCCAGGTCGCAGAGGGAAGCAGCTCATGGGCTAGGTTGAAATTTGCTTTTTTGTAGTCTAGTATCACTAACAGATTGTCTACGAGTTTGTGACTTATGTTGACATTGAAACGGATTAAGTGGTGATCGCAACCATTAATTTTTTCACCAACTTCACAATCGCGAATAAGGTCGGAGTCGCTTACTAATACCAGATCCAGCAGATGGTTTTCTCTTGTCGGTTGAGTTACAACTTGAGTGAGGAACGAATCCTCCACCATTTATATAAGCCTGTTACTCTCTTGATCTCCAGTCAATTGTCTCCAGTCAATGTTAGGCCAATTAAAGTCCCCAATTATTATTGCTTCTTTGCTTTGTGTTAAAGAGTGAAGCTCTTCGTACAGGGCAATGTCGTCCGCTGCCTGTTGTTTTGGCGGCCTGTAGATGGTCGCAAGTGTTAGTTTCCTATAATTTGCGGTTATTTCCACATAGACGGAGTCGTAATTCTCTGCGTCCTGTGTGTCTATTTTTATGGCAGGGGGCGTGCTTTTTGCGTAGCAAATTACTCCTCCTCCTTTTTTATGCATTCGATTTTTTGGAAGCTTTCGTACCCGGGGAATGACAGTTCGGATACTAGATGTGTAGAGTTGGCCCAAGTCTCTGTGATGACTACCATATCTGGTTTCTCAGTTGCAATATACGCCCTAATTTCGTCCTTTTGGGGTAATAGACTGCGTGCATTTGTGTACAAACTGGAAATGTGACTCCTGGTTTGGCCGCGTCGTGTTGTATGAGTTCGCTTGTCGGAGGCATCGTTGGTTACATAGGTTCTTGTAAGCCGCATCGACGCTACGGTTCGGTTGATCAAGGGTTGCCTTTGCCTTGCCCTCGCCTGCAGTTTTTTTAATAGCTTTTCGAGAAGCTTTCAACTGCCTCGCTCAGGAGCCTTCCAAGCCTTGCCAATATAAATTAAATTCGACTGTATTACTAGGCTGGTATGGTCTAAGATAGGATCCTACTAGCGCTATAGGCAGCATCTAAAAAAATAAAATTGTCGTATAACAGTAGAAGCAGTAGTAGCACAAACAGTAAAAGTAGTGGTGGTAGAAGTAGTAGTAGTAGTAGTAGTAGTAGTAGTAGTAGTAGTAGTAGTTGTAGTTGTAGTAGTAGTAGTAGTAGTAGTAGTAGTAGTAGTAGTTGTAGTAGTAGTAGTAGTAGTAGTAGTAGTAGCACTAGTAGTAGTAGAACAAACATTGAAATTGGTATTGCCATTATTATTGTTATCATCATTATTATTGCTATTATTATTATTATTATTATTATTATTATTATTATTATTATTATTATTATTATTATTATTATTATTATTATTATTATTATTATTATTATTATTATTACTACTACCATTATTATTATTATTATTTTTAATAATGATAATAATAATAATATTATTATTATTATTATTATTATTATTATTATTATTATTATTATTATTATTATTATTATTATTTTATTATTTTTATTATTATTATTATTATTATTGTCATCTTGGCAATGAAGTTTGACCAACGCGATGGACTTTGTGATAGCTCGATTTTAAGTTCGTCGTCGAGCCTGTTTTTCGGCCCTTTTTCCGCGATTTGGACACGTCTTAGAATTTGCTTATAACATTTATTTATTTATTTAATGTTTTCCAATTTTTCTTTTCTGATTATTAATCTGTATTAAAAGAGCTTTCATTTGCCACCAAGCACACCTTCCTAGCTTTAATAGTTTTCGCTCGAGCTCAACCGGAAGTCGCGACGAACATTCGCCGAATCAGTCTCATTTCACGCGCCGCGGCTTCTTTTAATACAGATTAATAATAATCAGAAGAAAAAAAAATTGGAAAACATTCTCTCCAAGGAGAAAATAACCATACTTTCTTCATAGCACAGCAGTACATACACGCGACACACACCATTTCCACATAAGTTTTGAATTTTCGAGTCACCATTCTTGACAGTAGTTCCAAATGTCCCATACTCAGACCCCACTTTTGGCACCGACCCAGAGAGGTGTCTATATAAGTCTTGTAACTTTTTCTTCATTTAACCTTATTAACATTCCCGGTTTATCCTCAACTCTTTATTCTTTGGAACCCCATTTTTCCTATTCTGAATATCAACTGCTTTTCTTAACCAATATATAGGTCATTAGGGTACTATCAGTATATTCTGTTCCCTCCAAATGTCTTTTATCTTAAATTTTGTTCCAACGCTGAATGCTGCCCTGATGTACGCAACACAATTATTTGTTACCGTACCTACGATCTAAATTCTTTAGATTTTTTACCACCTTACCAAGACTTCATTGTCATTTATTTGCTACATACGACTGTGCTTTTTATTATTCTACCACTTTATAACAAGCTTTGAGTATTTTAATTTCAGAGTAGAGCAGATCTTCAGTCAATCTTTCTTCGTTGAAAGTTATATCTTAGGAGATATCAGTGTTTGCCACCAGCTTTAGTATTCATTCTCTTTCACTTACCTGCCCAGTAAATAAACCTATAACTTTGCTTCCCCAAATGATCTACAGCAGTTGGTTTAACACAACACCATTCACATATCCATGACAGCCTTGGAGATACGCCCAACAATCTAGCTCTCCTCCTAACCTCAAATCATTCAGCTTTAATGTTACACTATAGTATATTGGGCTTTTCGGAACACAACCTCAATTTCGTATTATGATCCATCTCATATGTGTGGCCTCTGAATCCACTAAGGAAGCACTTCCTAGCTTAGCATAATTATATCACCTTTGTCTGTCACCCGGCAGGGTGAAGTTTGAGCCGCCATCATGCCACTAAAGTTATTTTAACTGACAAGAGCGGTGTCCGTTTTCCTCATTATTTTCAGACTTAAACATGGTCCGATTGGGTAAGGCTCGCACCTCTCCACAGCTTTGCCGAATCACCCCCATTACAGCTCTCTGTCCCTCATTTTTCACCAAATTACTATTTGAAATTGTATATAAAACCTTTTGCATATACTAAATAAGGCTGAAAATGTGTCATTTGTAGGGTAAGAGCAATGAATCGAATAAATTCCAAAACTGTGACAAGGTTGGTCTCCGACGTAGTCATTTGACAGTAGTCGCCAACACTGTGTTACTTCCTCCTTGAGCTTCACCTGTGATGGCAGCTACTCCGTCTAGTTCTCGTGTGGTCCACTTTCAAGATTAATAACTTATTTACGATATGAACAAATATTTATTTGGCTAATTTGATAGTTAAGGGTAGGTTTGGCAGTTCTATGGCTGGGAAACTCCCCGTGTGGGCCACACCCAAAAGGACTTCTCAGCTGGGTCTGACTATAGCAAAGGAGATTGTGTTTGTGGTGTGTGAGGTCCCAGAAGTATCAATTTATCGGTCCATCTTCCTAAAAATATAGCTCTTTCGGGGAGAGTGCTGACTGGTGATGAGTCCAGTATGTGATGAAAGACACAACACACACACACACACACACACACACACACACACACACACACACACACACACACACACACACACACACAAGACCAAAATAACACACGGAACCTGCTGTAACCAATCAACAGTATCTATGAAATAATGAAACCTTTCTGAACTCAGTCATTTCTCTCTTGACTGCCATGTCTCATTCAATCCCCAGCTACTCTGTTGGCATTTTCACATATAATCCACTTTCAAAATTCGATTTTCGATTCCATGGAACAGAATTACCTTGGGCCAGACCCTACTCCCATATTCATAAAACCATAATATTATCATTATTCATAAAACCTTGTACCCACATATAACATAGGCCACTTTGTGTTTTATCGTCCGAGTTCATTTCTTCCTTTCCTACCCAGTGATATATCATTTCGCATACCATATCTTCAGTGCCTTCTAATATTTCCAGTTCTTCCCCTAAAATATCGCCATCCCCTTACACGTACAACTCTCTCTCTCTCTCTCTCTCTCTCTCTCTCTCTCTCTCTCTCTCTCTCTCTCTCTCTCTCTCTCTCTCTCTCTCTCTCTCTCTCTCTCTCTCTCTCTCTTTCACACACACACACACACACAAACTCTAGGTCCCCACTTCTTCCCGTCTTCTTTCCTATACACCTCTCCTGACTCCCGAAGTAGGGTTCTAATTGTAAGTATTGATAAATTAATCTGTAGACCAGGTGACGAAGTCTGTTCTGCAACATTATGTTGCAGAACTGACTTACCTAGTCTGCATGTTATTACATCATCATTGTCAGTTTATACTTTCTTTGATTGTGACGCAGGGAAAAGTGGTTAACATATCGAGAAAACAAGGCAGGTGAAATAAAATAGATATAACTTTGAGCAGCATATTCATAGAGGAATGATTGGGAAGTGATTATATGGTTATAGGGTTATGAAAAAGTTTTTTTCTTTTTTTTTGTATTGGTATGACTGTTTTCAACCCACTTTTTTTGTCCGCACTTCATCTTTGCCAGATTTAGACCTTCCTTCACACCCTTTCCCACTCATTTGTTCTTGAGACTGGCAATCTATTCAAGTATCCTCCATATTATTCATCCCGACCGTCCTCCCATTCCTTCTCTTTTTTTCTTCCGCTCTTTCCCTCCATACCGTTTCTTCACCTTTTCCTTCAACTTCTTCCTCCCTTACCTATTTCCCCCCTTCTCTCTCCTTCCCCACTTACTTCTCACCACCTCCGCATAATTTTCTTATCACATCTTCCTTTTCCTCCTTCCTTTCTCCTGCCTCTATCCAATGTCCCCTTTTGCTCTCTCCTCTCACACCTTTTGACCTTTTCCTTTCCTTTCACGTTTCCCTCCCTCATAACATAATTTCTCCAATCTCCCCTCTTTTCAACCAACTGATCCTTCTACACCTACATCTGCCTTTCTTCATAAACTCTTATAATTTTCCTCCACACCTCTGTTATTTTTTCCCACTCACTTTCTTCCTCTGTATCCTTTTTCACCTCCTATATATTCCCTTTTAACATATTTTTTCCCCTGCTACCCTCCGTTCCAATTTTTCACTTTTTCCCTCCCATCCTTCTACACTTTTTCTTCGGTCGTGGTTCGAATTTCAAATCTATACATGTCGAGCAGTAAAGGTTCATCCCGCTTTTGCTCCCTCTCCTTCCCCGTCTACTGACACACTTTTACACAGGTATTTTCATTTATTGATTATTTGTCTGTGTCTAATGATTTCAGTTTTGGTTTGTGTTATTCTGTTGTCGCTTATGTCCCTTTATATAATTTTACATTATACCCAACATATATTTTCATTGGTTTGTTAATTATGTTCCTTCTCCGTTAAAATATCTTCATGCTAACTAAATATGTATATTATATTCATTATTCCCTCTTATTCTTTCTTTTCTCTCTCTCTCTCTCTCTCTCTTTCTTTTGTTTACCGTTGCTTTTGTGCGCTTAATTTTTAGGGAAAAAATATTACTGATGGAAGAGAGAAGAAGAATAGAAGAAATTATGAGTAAGCATAAAGAACGGTATAATTGAAAGAGAGAGAGAGAGAGAGAGAGAGAGAGAGAGAGAGAGAGAGAGAGAGAGAGAGAGAGAGAGAGAGAGAGAGAGAGAGAGAGAGAGAATATCGTTCACTTTCCCTTATCGTGAAGATTTTCCTTTGCCCATGTGTTTTGAATCTTCGTTACTGGCAGCAATAATATTACTTCAGTTCAGTGGTTAATGAACTACATCTTCAGGCATTTCTTACACTTTCGAAATTCCTGTTCCACACCTAGGTAGCGGTGATCTCTTGAGTCTATCCTCCCGGCATTCTCTAGTCTGGTTTGTAATGTCGACGCTTGAGGCTAGGATGCCGCTGTTTCGTGGGTATGCTGTGTATGAGGGGCAAATGTGTCGCATTGTACCCACGGTTAGTGTTACCGGGGATATTTCACAACCTATATAGGTATATATAGCTCCTGCTTCTTATTTTCTAGGGAAAAATATTTTTTTCAGATCAATTTAAGAATACAAAGAACCACTATGACTGTCAACAAGATGCTAGATTTCAATGCTACCCTTGAAATAGAAGACTATATGAACTTGCAAGGTATGGCTACTGTAGGGTAGCGGGGACTCAGAATATGAGACGGAGGGTTCACATGCAAGTGCAATAAAGGAGCTGCCTCGTACAGGCCTACCGGCCTCTTGCAGACTCCTGCGTTCTTATGTTCTTATGTTAATAAGTGCTATTGATGCTAATGGTAGGATGCGATGATGAGTTTTACACAACTGCCACGACCAGCAAAGCTGTATCCACTCCTTACCCCAACCCCCCAAAAAGCCTCTCCCACAGTTCCAATTCGCCCCACATCAGTCCAAACAGGCCCTTCCGAAGTGTCAACCCAAATTTAGACCTCCAACATGGTTCCTCGTTCAGGGACGATATGACGTGTCATTTGCCCCCGTCACGGTAACAACAAAGTCTAACAAACTGTCACACCTTTCAACGATGCCTTCGTTCGGGTCCTTGGCAAGCCTGAGGACACATTGATTTACAAACAGGGGAGGCGGTGGCCGATTGATCAGAGTGCGGGCGTGGTGAGCCCGTGGACATAGGGTTGCATCCCACCAAAACACGCTGATTTTTCAAGCCATCGCCGAGTAGCGGAAGATTACCCACATGCTGCCCAGATCTCAAATCAACACTAACTTCAGCGACCTCGTTCATGTAGAGCATCTGGACGGCAGCACTGTAAGTCAATTTCGCCCTCCACTAACGGGCAGGGGCCGCCGAAGAGACCGACCCCTCAAGAAAGCCTACCGGCGATGTATGTCATCTCCTCTCTTACTCACATCTCCTCCTCACATCTCCTCTCTTACTAAATCAGCTTCCTCGAGGTTGGGCGTTCTGTATCGTCTCCGCCAGTTCTTTTCCCCCGCACAGATGCTTTCCATATATAGGGGCCTTGTTCGCCCTCGTATGGAGTATGCATCTCAAGTGTGGGGGGCTCCACTCACACAGCTCTTCTGGATAGAGTGGAGTGTAAGGCTCTTCGTCTCATCAGGTCTCCTCCTTTAACTGACAGCCTTTTACCTCTTAAATTCTGCCGCCATGTTGCTTCTCTTTCTATTTTCTATTGATATTTTCATGCTGACTGCTCTTCTGAACTTACTAAATGCATGCCTCCCCCCCTCCCGCGGCCCCGCTGTACACGACTTTCTGCTCATGCTCATCCCTATACTGTCCAAACCCCTTATGCAAGAGTTAACCAGCATCTCCATTCTTTCATCCCCTTCAGGACCTTCACTGGTAAACTCTGGAACAGTCTTCCTTCGTCTGTATTTCCTTCTGCCTATGACTTTACCTCTTTCAAGAAGAGTGTATCAGGACACCTCTCCACCCGAAATTGACCTCTCTTTTGGCTACACTTTACTGTTTCCTTTTGTTGGAGCGACGAGTAGCGGGCTTTTTTTGTGCTCTTTTTGTTGTCCGTAAGCCGCATTCCTTTGATGTAAAAAAAATCTCAATTACTCGTTTTTTCGTAAGAAGTACAGGTTATCACTTTGTTTGTATTTTGGGGAGACTGCTGAACGCCTGGGGCACTTTCTGATACATTTACTGACTGACATCATGGCCAGACACGGTCACCTGAAGCCAGCAGGAGGTCCCTGCCAGACATCACTACCAAGCTATCATCTGCTATTATCTTCTGTTTTTATACTCTTGTTTATTTTATGAATTTATTTACAGTGTTCAAATTCCTTGTTTTTATATGTTATATGTAATATATTGAAAAAAAAAGGAGTTTGTAGATAAAATAGCGCCATTTATTTTTGCTGTCATGTTTTTTTTATATTCAAAATCATGGGTGTCATTAAAGAAAAAGGGTAAGCGTTCTAGGGTTAAATATAGCCCATGTTAGTCCTTATTGCCACTAGAAATCATCAAGTGTATTTTATCTAAGACCAGGTCATCTCACACTAACACTACGTCACTGTTTTAACGAAACTTAAACTACTTCCCTTTCACTTTGGTTAGCAATAACTTTTTTTGTCCGACCAATCAATAAACTTCAGTAAACCATAAATAATTACGGCCATTCATTGTTATTGTACCGCCATTTTCCTTGTCCATCAAGCATTAATTAAGAAAGACCCAAAAGTGAACCGCCTGTGAGACATAATATAAAAAATAGAGTAACGTCGCACTTCCCCATTAGTAACAAATGTGTTTTTGAGCTCTTTATTTTAGTAACTAGTTTCCTCGTCCATGGCGAACGGGCGCAATATCTTGGAGGAACAAAATTCAAGTTCCGTTCATCCCCGAGTGGCCTAAAACTGCCCATGTGCTGCCTTAATGATCACCTATCAACCCAGCCTCTAGTGAAGGCCTCAAAAGAAGATTAAGTTAAGCTCCGTGAGGCAGCTTGAGCCAATCATGAATGGCGCCACTAACTTAATTGCACCACTAATTGGTTCGGACTGACCATTACGCCCAATCATGAAAGCTTACCTGTGCTAAAAGGCATACGTAAAAACAAAAGTCAAGTATATCAACATACAGCGTTACTCAAATTTAATGGCCTTGTATACAGGAAACTGTCAAAATTGAGATAGATTAACAACTGGCGACATATCACTGCTTTCCTTCCTTGTTCTTTTCTTTTTTTGACACCCCACAATCAGGAACTGAGTAACTGTTTCTTCTCGATTCTATGTCACACGCCCCCCGCCTGAGCGCCTTTTTGTGCCTTAAAACTATCACGAATCTAACACGGCTCTGAGGCTTTGCTGTTCGTGCCTCCACAGCAACCGCGCATCTTTACTCAACAGGGAGAGGAGGACAGAATAGTATATACAACTATTGGTGCACGAGAAGACTTCACTCAACCTGCACCACCACATCCTCCAACACTATTTTTTTCTTCACAATTCATAGCTGAAAATTCTACACCGCCAAAAAAAGAACACAAAAAAAGAAAAAAAATATTATACTGATATATACGAAACAACTATTATATGAACAAGATGGGTATGCTCCTTAATTTTCCGTTGCAGAAAAGCAGGGGTTTGAATAGCATAGGATGAGAAAATAATAGAAAGTCGTGTACAGTTGTGGTCACTGGATAGGTGGAGGTATATATTTTTTTTAGACCGCTCACAAGAGTTTTCAGTGAGTTAGTCATGGGGGATTTAAGGAGAGAGTTGAAAGGTGAGACACTGAAAAGACGAAGGCATTAATGAACAATAGAAATAGGGTGGGAGATAGAACAGAGCCTTGCGCAACACCAGTTTTAATAGTTTTAGGGGTGGAATAATGACCATCTACCTCAGCAGAGATAAATCAGTCTGAACGGAAACTAAATAAGACTACAGACAGAAGGGTTGTTTAGAAAGCAAATATTGGTGCTAGCCTTTTTTTCAGCGCGGGAGACAGCTGAAGGGCACGAAAAAGCAACGAAAAAGCCCGCCAGGCGCTGCTCCAACAAAAGCAACTAGAACAATAGGCCAAATGAGAGGCCAGTTTCGGGAGAAGAGGAGTCTTGACATTCCTCTTTTGAAAAAGGTCAAGTCGTAAGCAAGAGGAAATAAAGACAAAGGAAGGCAGTTCCAGAGTTAAAAAAAACAGTAAAACTTTCACTAAATCGTCTTAGATAATAAGTTTTATAAACAAGTTGGGAGAACAAAATCACCAGCAATACGCCGTTTGCAAAATCCGTAATAGTAACCAGAGATAAGGTCAGAAGATGATGGTGCTTATGAATTTTTCTGTCAACGATTGTTTCAGGAGCGCTCAAAAGACAAGGAAGCAAAGCTATAAGATGGTCCTTTGAAATATTAGAACCGTTATCCTTCTTAGGCACAGGTTGTACGCTAGCTTTCTTCCAGCAGGAAGAAGAGAGAGATGTTTAAGTCAGAGGCGAAAAAGTCTGACCAGGTATGGTAGCTTTTAAGGACACTCCATCGGTTCCATAAACTACCTGAGGATTCTGTCCAGAGAGGGCACAGAAAGCATCGTCCAGAATAAAGTTTTTAATGAAAATTTGAACGAAGAGTTAAGCTGTAAATACAAGTGTCACAGCGGGGCTGCCCTCAGGGCTGAGGAGAGGTAAGAAGGATTAAAAAGTAAAATTAATAGATATTTTTGGCTAGATCACAGAAGACTGGAAGAATTAGAAAAAAAGCAAGGTTGTAACATTGTCCATCAATGAAAGCATTTGTTTGTGAATCGAAGAGTATATTTCGCGCGATTCGAAGTAGAAATGTAAAGATCGTGATTATCAGGAGTTCAAAGGTTCGGATACGTTTAGATATTACACAATACGCCATATGAAAAGATTGGCCAAAAAAGAGTAAATAGGGACATCACACCAAACCACACAATTGGGCACTAAGGAGGAACAGAAAGCAGTAAACATGGAACAAGAAGGTATAAAAAAATAGATAGGTAGATGAGATATAAAAATATAGATAAATAGATAGATAGATAGACAGATAGACACATGAATTGATAGATACAGATATATAGATAGATAGATAAATAGATAGATTGATAGATAGATAAATAAATAGATAGATGTAATGACCACAATAGGTCAATGAAAAATGGCCCAAAAAGCTAATAAAAAATACCACACATCAGAACCTTATGCAAAAAGCAGCCTGATGATACAAATAATATCAAACTTCATTAAAAATAGAAGAGTATAGAGGGAACAAAGCTCAAGAAAGAGAAAAAAGATAAGTACGCAAGGCCACATAACGAAAGCAAAAACAAGTAAAGTTGGTTGGCCGCCACACAGCATGGGTCAACTAAAAGAAGGATCAAAATGGAATGGAGATAAGTAAAGACGACCGAATGGAGTAAAGAAGATGATCAATCTGCTAGAAACTAGGAGAAAGTTCAGAGGCTCTGGCACTACCCGTTACACATTCTCGCCTTCCCATTCCCACCACGACAGTTCTATTTTTGGGGGGTGGGGGTGGGGGAGGATAAACATAAATGATGCTTTACATTAAACTGAATAAAGAAAAAAAGTGATTCAAAACGACTGAACTTCAAAATTTGAATGCAAAATAAGGGAAAACAACATATGAACCGACAAAATTGCAAATCATGACAAAAAACACACACAAAAAAACATGGCAATTAATTTTAAGACGAAAATTGGACATTGCGAAAAGGGAAACTAGCCACATTAATTCATCGAAAAAAAATCAACGCTACATGTTCATTTTCCGGGGCCACGTCTTTGTCTTACTTGCAGTAACCAAACAGTGACGTCGTAACACTTATACTTCGCAATGCAGGAATGACACTGCAACGTCTATTACCCCCCTCTCACCTTCAACCGGATGGCAACCCCCCCTCCCCTTGTGTGACCCACCATTACAATTTCCGTAATTCCCCTTAAATCCTAGATACGCCGTAACAAGGCTGTAACTATACACCGCTGGCCTCTCCACAGCTGCCAATATTCTGTTTACCTTATATAATAATAATGGGAAGGTAGACCACGAGAGTTCTGTTTTATACTATATTAAGGATCACCTTTACTAGTATTGTTATTACCTACTGTTCTTGTTCACTCGATATTATAAATTATACTCTAAGTAGCTCAAAGTAGAACTTATTTTTCAACACCCTTACATCGTTCCTTGTTCATTTAATCATCAGGGTTAATTTTATATCCATCATTATTCACCTGAGGTAATAGTGGTAATTAAGAGAAGAAACCACGCTAGTCCCGATTGAGTAGGTCGATCAATAGCTTTATTATATCTTTTAACTCCACTTCACTGTTTATTTTACATTTTACTATACTAAATGATTCTGTTCATTCATACTTCTGATCGGTGCAGCCCCGTTAGTATTGTATCATTAGGGTTATATATATATATATATATATATATATATATATATATATATATATATATATATATATATATATATATATATATATATATATATATCACTTACTTTCTAACTGCCTCACCCAAGAAAAACATGTGATCTTCTGTCAGGATGCTGAACCATGTCAGTAATACTCTTACCACATTTAGTGATTTATTGATAAAATGAACAGGATCAGTCACAAAAAGCTATCAACATACGAAGACCCAAACTAGTATTAACTTTCTCATTTCAATGACCTTCTTCATTTTAGAGGATACTCACTTTTTCTCGTGCTATCAAAGATTGAGAGACAGTTCACAAAAGGTACCTAAGCCTTCGTACTCCTGTTTATCATGTTCTTTACACTTGTCACCGGAGTGGCCCAAAATCTATTATCCAATTCACCATATAGTCTGTCATCAATAGAAAGTGTCAAAACCTTGCTTTTTTTCAAATTCCTACAGCGATTCCTGGCACCTAGCCAAAAATATCTATAATAATTTCACTTCTTCATCTGTCCCACCTCCCTTTAGCCCTGATGGCAGCACAGCACTCTTCGTTCAGTCTTTCTATAAGCACTCCACTCTTCACGATTCTTGCCATACTTCTCCTACCCATCCGGATCCTTCTGACTCCGCTATTACTTACTGAAATAGAAAAAAAAGAGGTTTTTTTTTCTATGCCCTCTGTGGCCTCAATCCTCAGAGTCCCGATGGCAGAACAGTGTCCACAGCTGTCTCTAAAGCTGAACTCTTCGCTCAGACTCTCTAAACACTCCACTCTGGAGGAACAAGGATATACTCCTCCTTCCCATCTCCCTCTAACCCCACTATGACCGTTATTAAAAATCTTTTTTTTTTTCTCTTCCTTTTGTGGCCCCAATCCAACGAAACCTAATAGACCTGGTGGAGTGCCTCTAATTGTTCGTAAAAAAGTGCTTTCGCGCTGACACCACGCATAGTCAAGCTTTTTTCTCTCTGCCTTTCAACATCTACCTTTCCTTCTTGCTGGAAATATACCTACATTGAGCGTGTGCTTAAGAAGGGTGATGACTCTAATCCATGAAACTACCGTCCCATAGCTTTGCTTTCTTGACTTCCTAAAACTTTAGAAACAATCCTTAACGGGAAGGTTCCTAAGCATTTATCCACTTCTGACCTTCTCTCTGATCGCCAGCACGCGTTTCGCATGGGGCGTTCTACTGGTGATCTTTTTTTTTTCTTTTTTTTTTAAGAATCCTGGCCATCATCTCTTAGTTGTTTCAGTAAGACCTTTGAACTTGCCTTAGACATTTCAAAAGTTTTTGACAGTCTCCTTTCCGGCCGAACTATCTCTGTTGTGTGATGGTCACTGTTGTAACCCTAAACCTGTGAACAGTGGTGTTCCACAAGGTTCTATTATATATTATACTCTCTGTCTGTGATTAACTCATGAGCTTTTCAAAAGAAACTGTTCTGTCTATTCCTTCGCCGATGACTATGCAGTACTCAACATCTTTTAGCGGAAGACCCTCCCAGCATTATTAACATGATTCTATGCTAGACACTGGAGAACGCGTGACCTCCAACCTTACTATTATTTCTGAATAGGAAAGAAGGAGCTTAGTGTCCTTCAATGCTTCAAAAAATCAATTCCTCCACCTGTCAGTCCGACACAATCTTCCAAACACCTATCGTATTCTTCGATAAAACTCACTTGTCGTCTTCTTTTTCATTAAACATTCTCGGCCTATCCCTAACTCGAATTACTAATTGGATACTTTACAGTTCATCTCTTTTTAAATCAGCTTCCTCGGGGTTATGCGTTTTGTAGAGTCTCCAAAAGTTTTTCTTTTCCTCCATTTTAAATTCCCACACAGCACTTTTTGACAGGGTGGAGTTAAAGGCTTTTCGTCTCGTCAAATCTCCTCCTCTTACTGACAGTCTTCTACCTCATAGACCACAGTGTTGCATATCTTTCTACTTCTAATAATATATTCATGCTGACTGCTCATCGGAACTTCCAAACTCCATGTCTCAGCCCCCCCATCCATTTGCTATCCTAATTCCTTATGCAAAAGTTAACCAACACTTTCATTCTTTCATCCCTATCGCTGGCAAAATCTGGAATAGCCTCCCTTCGTCTGTATTTCCTTCTCCGTACGATTTGAACTCTTAAAGAGGAGAGTATCATGACATCTCTCCAACAGCAACTGATCTCTCTCCTGACCGCTCATTCTTAACATTTACTGGAGCAGGTCTCAGTGGGCTTTTTTTTCTGTTTGTTATGCCCTTTAGCTGTTTCCATTGATGTAAAAAAATGTAGCAATAGCAGTGCATAAATCAGTCGTTAGTCAGTGCATATGTTATCTAGACCACCAACACTTCTTTCCTCGATAATGTGATAATCATTGCCTTTTTATCCGATATATTCATATATCATCTGAAGAACCTAGGCAGGATCCAGTCATGATCACATGCTACTGCATGTACACTTTTACAAGTTAGTTTTCTAAAATAAATGTCTCTATTGCGTGAAAAATAAATTTTATGCGTGTTTTTTTTATTTTTTACCCTGATTTTTTTTCTTCATATATATAACCTTTTTTCCAACCAAAGGATAAGGTAAAGTTGGGGGCATACGCTATAGCTGCGCGTGGCCTCGGTGCTCATCTCCGTCTCATTGGCCCTTGAGCCTGTGGCGGGAGGGAGCCCATCATCCCGGGACACAGGGCCGGTGTGACATCAGGGTTACCATAGTTTACCTTCCTTAGGTTTCCCCAGGTACCCATTTATCGACCAGCCCGAGATTTACATAGAAAATCAGACCACACAGACACAGATCACATGGTCCAGACTAGGTGGTTTGTCCTTAAACCTAAGTGATTCTATATTAATCAGATGGTTCCAAAACGTTGCATTTCTACTCTAGTTAATATTAAGTTCAAGGAAGTGACGGTCGAGCTTATTTTTAAAGGAGTCAATCGTGTTACACTGGACCACTGTAGGTGGGAGCTTATTCCATTCTCGCACTACAACGTTGGTGAAGAAAAATTTGGTGCAGTCTGAATTTACTTGTCTCCATTTGAGTTTTATGCCATTGTTCCTTGTTCGCAAAGTGTCATCGATCATAAACAATTTTGTTCTGTCTACATTTGTGAAACCATTAAGTATTTTAAAACATTCGATCAGTTTTCCTCGGAGGCGACGTTTCTCAAGAGAGAACATGTTAAGGGTGGAAAGCCTTTCTTCGTAAGATTTGTTGCGCAAGGAAGGGATCATTTTTGTTGCCCGACGCTGAACACCTTCTAATTTAGCAATATCCTTTGCATATTCCAAGTGGGGTCTGACTAAACTATTGTAGAACGGAAGTATTACATCTTTATTCTTGAATAAAAAGTTTCTTTTAATGAAGCCCAACATTCTGTTCGCTTTATTTGCTGCATCGATGCATTGATGTGAGAATTTGAGGTTTGACGCGATTTTGACCCCCAGGTCCTTAACGCATTGAACGCCGCCCATTTCGTAATCGAACTTCTTACTTCTTGTTCCAACTTGAAGGACCTGGCACTTGTCTACGTTAAAGGGCATCTCCCATCTATCCGACCAAGCTGAAATTTTGTGCAAATCCTCTTGGAGGCTTTGCCTGTCTTCGTCAGTGAGAACCGAGTTACCAATCTTTGTGTCGTCTGCAAATTTACTAATGCGATTATTGAGTCCAACATCCACGTCGTTGATGTAAATAATGAAGAGCACTGGGCCAAGAATCGAGCCCTGAGGGACGCCACAAGTGACCGGTGCCCACTCTGAGTTAAATCTGTCAATCACCACTCTTTGTTGTCTGTTGCTCAACCAATTCGCGATCCATTGATTTACTTGATCGTCAATACCTATTTGCTTTAATTTATAAAGTAATTTATGATGTGGGACTTTATCTAACGCTTTCTGGAAATCAAGATAGGCTACGTCCAATTATTTGGTTACGTCATAAATTAAGAAGAGGTCGTTATAAAAGGTCAATAGGTTTGATAGGCAGGATCTTTTGTTACGGAAGCCATGTTGTGAATCTCCAATTAATGAGTGGCTTTCGAGGTAACTCACAATTTTGTCTCTAATTATGCTCTCAAGTAGCTTACCTACAATTGAAGTTAGACTAATGGGTCTGTAATTACCTGGTATTTTTTTGTCTCCTTTCTTAAAAATCGGTGTCACGTTAGCCTTTTTCCAATCCGAAGGGACGATGCCTTGTCGCAAGGACATATTGAATACGGTTGTGAGGAAGGAGAGTATTTCGCTCTTTGTTTCTTTAAGCAGTATAGGATATACTTTGTCGGGTCCGGGACTTTTATTTGTTTTAAGTGAATGGAAAGCTTTAAGGACTTCATC
>NC_066518.1:23438706-23508706 GCF_024679095.1 Eriocheir sinensis
AGAGATAATTCACATAGAGTCATAGACCATTGCTCTGAGGTACGGCTGTCTAGTGGATGGACTCCCGAACTTGTGTATCTGCAGCTCACCTTGCAGCGAAAATCATGCCTTGACGTTCAAAATAGGAGGCCTCGTCTGCATAAGACATGATAAAGTGATAGACGTGACAGCTCATATGTTGAAAGAAGTTTGTGGTGCATGGGTCGAACGATGAACGGGTGGATGTTAACGGAAAAGAGTTTTGAACTTGAACAAAGGGCGTACTTTGACCTAAGGATCTATGATCCCATGGCCCATTGCCATTGAGACTTGACAATCGGTGCTGCCCACAGAAGGAAATAACAGGAGAAAAACAGAGCATACGAAGAGATAATACAGAATGTGGACCAGGACTCCTTCACTTCTCTAGTCTTCACGACATCAGGAGTGATGGGGCCAAGAACGCAGAGCTACTACGCAAAAATGCCGAAATAGGGGCGGATAAGAAAAAGCAGCAGAGTGGTGTGGTCGCCAGGACAAGATGCAAACTGTCTTTTTCCCTCCTGAAGTCAGTCTTGGTCTTCCTGAGGGGAGCCAAGTCACCTGCATCCAAAACTACCCACATTGCCGACCAGGACTTTGAGGCGACGGTGATTAATAGCCGTATTAACCACAGGCTATGTTAGCTTATGTAGCATATGTATAGTAATGTTTGTAATTGTGATGAAATAAAGGTGGTTGTTGACCAGTCATTAGTGAGGCTGGGGCCAGTGAGCTTTGTGAGGAATATGAGAAAACATACCTCTCACAACGCAACTCTAACTGATGGAGGCTGAAGTATTATTATTATTATTATTATTATTATTATTATTATTATTATTAATATCATTATTATTGTTATTATTGTTATTATTATTATTATTATTATTATTATTATTATTATCATTATTATTAGTATAAGTATTTTTATTATTATTATTATTATTATTATTATTATTATTATTATTAGTAGTAGTAGTAGTAGTAGTAGTAGTAGTAGTAGTAGTAATAATAGAAGTTGTAGTAGTAGTAGTAGTAGTAGTAGTAGTGGTGATGGTGGTAGTAGTAGCAAAAGTAGTTGTAGTAGTAGTAGTAGTAGTGGCCGAGTGGTCAGCGTGCGGACGTGGTGAGTATGTGGACCTAGGTTCGAGTCCCACAGCAACACGCTGATTTTTCAAACCATCGACGAGTGGCGGAAGATTACCCACATGCTGCCCAGATCTTCAGTCAGCCCTAACTTCAACTTCAAACAAGTGGAGCACCAGGGAGGAAGCATGGGCCATGAGCAGCCACAATAAATAAATTTCACATGCTTCACTTACTGCCTGGGGCCGTTCCATAGGTTCCTCAAGAGATCCTACCGACGCTACATGCAGCACCTAAATAAAAGGGGTAGTAGTAGTAGTAGTAGTAGTAACAGTAGTAATAATAGTAATAGTGGTAGTAGTAGTAGTAGTAGTAGTAGTAGTAGTAATAGTCGTAGTAGTAGTAATAGTAGTAGTAGAAGCTACAACCCTGGTAATAGTAGTAGTCGTCGTATCTGCCCTACAATAGTCCATCGACTCCTTGACAGAATGGAGTCAAAGGCTCTTCGTCTCATCAGCTCTCCTCCTCATACTGATAGTTTTCTACCTCTTAAATTCCGCCGCCATGTTACCTCTCTTTCTATCTTCTATCGATATTTTTACGCTGACTGCTCTTCTGAACTTGCTAACTGCATGCCTCCCCCCCTCCCGCGGCCGCGCTGCACACGACTTTCTACTCATGCTCATCCCTATACTGTCCAAACCCCTTATGCAAGAGTTAACCAGCATCTTCAATCTTTCATCCCTCACGCTGGTAAACTCTGGAACAATCTT
The DNA here is from genome assembly GCF_024679095.1 of Eriocheir sinensis. NCBI lineage: Eukaryota > Metazoa > Arthropoda > Malacostraca > Decapoda > Varunidae > Eriocheir > Eriocheir sinensis. The sequence goes on from NC_066518.1 coordinate 23,440,584, forward strand.
CCTTCATCTGTATTTCCTCCTGCCTACGACTTGAACTCTTTCAAGAGGAGGGTATCAGGACACCTCTCCTCCCGAAATTGACCTCTCCCTTTGGCCACTCCTTTGACTTCTATTCAGGAGCAGTAAGTAGCGGGCTTTTTCTTTTTAATATTTTTCTTAACGCCCTTGAATTGTCTCCTTTGCTGTAAAAATATAAATAAATAAATAAAAATAAATAAATAAAACTTGAGCCCTGTGACTTGACCTGGGAAACCCCCATTGTTTACAGATCTAGGGGTTGACCTGCGCATGGCGATCTGTCTTACTGTTAGTCTGTACGTTATCTATTTATGGAACATATATACATTAATAATACGACTGCGTGGTGTTATGAATGGCTTGGGATTAGGGGGAAAGACAACGACTCGGTAAACCCTCCATATCACTTGGCAGCGTGGCTCATGCGACCTTGACAACAGGCGCCAGGCCGCACCATTTAGCATTACGCCACAATGGACAACTGAAGTAGATCTCACTCTCGCGCCCTGCACAGCCATGCAAAGAGAGAGAGAGAGAGAGAGAGAGAGAGAGAGAGAGAGAGAGAGAGAGGTAGCGACCCTCTCTGAGGAGAGTAATGGAGTATTGTGGCACCAGCGCGGTCTCGTGGGGAATCCCTGAGTCGCGCCCAACGGCTCAAGTTAAAAATCGATAGACCATAGCAGTATAAGTGGAATTATTTTTAGTAACATATTTGTAATTGTAGGTATTTTTTGCTTTTGTATGATTGCCACTGCGATTGTAAGATTGTTAATGTTGTATACCTACATGAAACATTCGTACTACGCACCGAAGACTGACAAAAAATTTCGAAAAATTCCATGAGCGCCTGACAATAATAGTATGAAGAGAGAAGATTATTAATAAGTTGAATAATAATCGTATAGAGGTTAAATTTACAATGATCAGGAATCAAAGCCTTGAAAAAAAGAAAAGGTGAACACGCTTAGCATAGGCTAGCAATCAAGTCCAACGTAACCTGTAAAATTCTTTGATGACAAAATTGTAAGATCAGTCCATCAGTCCTGGGTGTCCATATAAAAGGCTTGAAAACTGGCGTCTCACTGTTTTTTTACAGTAACGGAAGCAGTTCAAGGGCAAAAATCAAAACTGAAAAAAAAAAAGCCCGCAAAGCACAATCCCTATAATGGAAAATGAAGTAGAGTAGCTAGAAGAGAGCTCAATTTCTGCATGAGAAGTGTTCAGTCGTAAACTGAAGGAAAAACCGAGGAAGGAAGGCCATTCCAGAGTTGATCAACGAAAGAAATGAAAGAGTGATGATGCTGACTGACTTTTCCATAAGGGATTTAGATCCCGTAGGATTGAACTACAATAGAACGACTTGTGCATGAGTGACGGAGGCATGCATTTAGGAAGTTTTGAGCAGTTGGCATGGCAATATTAATAGAAGATAGTGAGGCAACATTGCTGCGGAATGTAAGAGATAGAAGTCAGTCAGAGTAGGGGCAGTGCATGTGGATACATGAGATACGTACTCGATATGAGCTCGGACAAAGCCCTTGTAAATGTACAGCATCTGAGAGGGAGAAGGATACTGGTGTAGGCAATACAGAACGCCGAACTTCGAGGAAGCGGATTTAAAAAAAAAAAAAAAAAGAGATGAAATATGAAGTTTTCACTTAAGATTCGATTTGAGGATTTCTTTTTCACAGTAAGGGAGGCAGCTCAAGGGCAAAAATTAATAATACGAACAAAATGGCCTACTAGACACTGCTCCAACAAAAGGAAACGGAACGAGATGCTAAAAGAGAGTTCAATATATGCATGTATGTCTATCAGCACACCTACACTTATACCTCTCTACTAACCACAGTTCAGGCAGAAATACACCATCAAACATCATCGACCGATTCCAACACCTTTATATCTTAGATGGCAGGCTATAAATAGCCCACACAAGACTTCAAGGACCTTTCAGACTCACCTGTCCCAATACGCTTTTTACCTCACAACAGTTATGCTATAATGAGATGAAGAGGAGGAGGCGGAGGTGGAAGAAGTGGAAGATGAGAGGGGGGGGGGGAGTAAGAGGAAGAACAGGAGAAGTAGACGGAGAAGACAGACAATAAGGGATAGGAGGATGGGTACGAAAGATATACAGAGGCAGATCAGGGAGAGTTGGTATTCATTTAACGAAGTGGTTTAGGAAGAACGAATAAAAAGAAAGAGGGAAGAAAATAAAGATCGTGTTGTGGTATGTTGGCAGAAAGATGTGTTAAAAATGTGGAGGAAAATTTATGAGGAAGAAGGCACAGAGGAGGCGTGTCACGAGTTATCAGTAAATTTATTACCCATGAAAAGTTGTTCTTTGTTCCGTCACGATGGCACGATGACTGCAATTTTGCATTCCCTCCGGAGAGGGAGGTCGCCGAGGTAGCAGTGACGGTGGACAGGGGCGAGCGAGTTGCCTAATGTGCTTTATTGCTGTGTCGCCCACACCTTCTCGCCATGGCCTGCCAGAAGTAGATGTTATACACTTCTTGGGCAGGAGGACGTTACATAAGCGCCGGGTTAACAACATAAGTAACGCCCCACTTGCAAGCATTCAGAATGAATGTGTTACGAGGGTTTTTATGTGAGTGTTGAAACTTCCCGCGCTTCTGGCCGTGGGCTTGCCAGCCGCCCGTCGTCATGCTGGCAGCCAGGATTGTCAGACTTGCAAGATATTCTGTATTTCTCTCTTATGGTCTCTTCTTACCGTAGCTAGCTGTGGCTTTAGATTTATATGCACTAGTATTTTTTTTTTTTTTTTTTTTTTACGTCGTGGCCTATTGTGCCGATAGGCTTCTTCCCGGTGGTTCCTGATGGTCGGCTCAAGGCTTCTTCCCGGTGGGGCCTGATGGTCGGCCAACCCGTTCTGGCGCAGGCGAGTGTTTATAGTGGCGCCATCCTGCATTGGGTCATGCTGCCTTCCCGGAGCTCATCTTTATTCCTAAAATCTAGAGTCCGGGTTGATAGGTGGTCTTCTGGACCACCAACTTCAGTCAATTTGTAGTTGATATTCGTAATATTTTCAGGGGTCGTGTTGTGTGACTGTCTCTTTACAGGTTCTACGAGCCAATCTATCGGACCGCGCGTGGCTGGACCTTTTAATGCCCATGAATTAATTTTTTTAAAGTCAATTTGACTGCATTTTAAGATTTTTTTTTTACTTTCTAGCCTTTCAGAGAATGGGTTTAAACACTGACTGAGGTAGACTGAAGACTTGACTATGGTGCTGGGAAATTTTTATTTTCTCACGTTATGGGCATAAGTAGAATGGGAGTACGGGGCCACCACTAGTAAAAATCACCCCCACAGGTAATTAAATAACATTCCCATATGAAGACACACAGATTCTGAGGATCCCCAGTTATGAGGTATTTTGCATCCAGTTGCGGTACGATACATTTCAGCCTTCATTTTCCATGATTATAAAGGTAGAACAATATTATTTTCAATGATAAATGAATAGAAGGTACAGAAAAAATGCACCAAGTTTGATGCAAGTTTGATGTTTGATACTGAGTTATGCCATAAAACTAAACCATTGTAGGAAAGCACCATAGGGTAAGAAAAGAAGATGCCTCAGATGGTAGGAAAGGAAGGAAGGAAGGAAAACGATAAGCAGGCGCAACAAAAGAAAACATAGTGATTGTGGTTTCAGATGAGATTTCTACCACTACTTAATTAATTAAGTAAAACGACATATACATCTTAATTAGGCAGAGGTTAGTTAATGGCTATGGAGTAGATAAATGAAATGGCTGGTGCTTTGGGAAGACAGATAAAAGTAGCTAAGCAAGAAGGAAAAAAAACTGCTGGAAGGAAAACAAGGAGTAGGAAAAGAATGAAAAGTAAAATTAATAAAAAAAAAATAGAAGAAGGAGCATACAACAAAATGCCTGTTAGATACTAGAGAAGCTACCTACTTTGGTGAATAAATAGTTGGCGGTAGTGAGGCTTTCCCCATAACTCTTGTGTTATCGTTAAATATCGAGATGGATGATTTTATATATATATATATATATATATATATATATATATATATATATATATATATATATATATATATATATATATATATATATATATATATATATATATATATATACCGGCCCAACATTCTAGACCTCTTCCTTATCTCAAACCCTTCTGCTTATTCTGTCAAACTGTTCTCTCCGTTGGGCTCCTCCGATCACAATCTTATTTCTGCATCCTGTCCTATCGCTCCTGTACACCCTCTGGACCCACCGAAGAGGCGATGCTTCTGGCATTTTGCTTCAGCTCGGTGGGACGACCTGAGAATGTACTTTTCCGATTTCCGGTGGAATGATTATTGCTTCCAGGATAGAGACCCCTCTGTGTGTGCTCAGCGCATCACAGAGGTGATTGTCTCTGGAATGGAGGCATACATTCCTCGTTCTTTCTCTACTCTTCACGCTAAAAAGCCATGGTTTAATCACGCTTGTTCTCGTGCTGTCAATGATAGAGAGGTAGCTCACAAAAGGTACCAGAGCCTTCAAACTAATGCATATTATGAACTTTACATTTCTGCCCGAAATCGTGCCAAATCTATTCTCCGACTAACCAAAAAAATTTTCATTAATAGATAATGCCAAAACCTTGCTTTCTCTAACTCTTCCCGTGACTTCTGGCATCTAGCCAAAAACATCTCCTCCAACTTCACTTCTTCATCTTTCCCTCCACTCCTCAGTCCTGACGGCAACACTGCCGTCTCATCTATCTCTAAGGCTGAACTCTTCTCTCAAACTTTTTCTAAAAACTCCACTCTGGACGATTCTGGGCATATTCCTCCTACTCATCCCCCCTCTGACTCCTTTATGCCTGTTATAAAGATTCTTCAAAATGATGTTTTCTATGCCCTCTCTGGCCTCAATCCTCAGAAGGCTTATGGACCTGATGGAGTGCCTCCTATTGTCCTTAAAAACTGTGCCTCCGTGCTGTCACCCTGCCTGGTCAAACTCTTTCGCCTCTGCCTATCAACATCTACCTTTCCTTCTTGCTGGAAGTATGCCTTCATACAGCCTGTGCCTAAGAAGGGTGATCGCTCCAATCCCTCAAACTACCGTCCTATAGCTTTACTTTCTTGTCTATCTAAAGCTTTTGAATCAATCCTTAACCGGAAGTTTCAAAAGCACCTTTCCACTTCTGACCTTCTATCTGATCGCCAGTATGGGTTCCGCAAGGGGCGTTCTACTGGTGATCTCCTAGTCTTCTTAACTGACTCTTGGTCACCCTCTCTTAGCCGTTTCGGTGAAACTTTTGCTATTGCGCTGGACATATCAAAAGCTTTTGATAGGGTCTGGCACAAATCTTTGCTTTCCAAACTACCCTCCTACGGTTTCTATCCTTCTCTCTGTACCTTTATCTCCAGTTTCCTTTCTGACCGTTCTATTTCTGCCGTGGTAGACGGTCACTGTTCTTCCCCTAAATCTATTAACAGTGGTGTCCCACAGGGTTCTGTCCTATCTCCCACTCTTTTTCTGTTGTTCATTGATGATCTTCTTTCCAAAACGAACTGTCCTATCCATTCCTACGCCGATGATTCCACTCTGCATTACTCAACTTCTTTTACTAGAAGACCCACCCTACAGGAACTTAACGACTCAAGGCTGGAGGCTGCAGTACGCTTAGCCTCAGACCTTACTATTATTTCCGATTGGGGCAAGAAGAACCTGGTGTCCTTCAACGCCTCAAAAACACAGTTTCTCCACCTATCCACTCGACACAATCTTCCAAACAACTATCCCCTATTCTTTGACAACACCCAGCTATCACCTTCCTCAACACTAAACATCCTCGGTCTATCCTTAACTCAAAATCTCAACTGGAAACTTCATATCTCATCTCTTACTAAATCAGCTTCCTCGAGGCTGGGCGTTCTGTACCGTCTCCGCCAGTTCTTCTCCCCTGCATAGTTGCTGTCCATATACAGGGGCCTTGTCCGCCCTCTTATGGAGTATGCATCTCATGTGTGGGGGGGCTCCACTCACACAGCTCTTCTGGACAGAGTGGAGGCTAAGGCTCTTCGTCTCATCAGCTCTCCTCCTCATACTGATAGTCTTCTACCTCTTAAATTCCACCGCAATGTTGCCTCTCTTTCTATCTTCTATCGATATTTCCACGCTGACTGCTCTTCTGAACTTGCTAACTGCATGCCTCCCCCCTCCCGCTGCACTCGACTTTCTACTCATGCTCATCCCTATACTGTCCAAACCCCTTATGCAAGAGTTAACCAGCATCTTCAATCTTTCATCCCTCACGCTGGTAAACTCTGGAACAATCTTCCTTCATCTGTATTTCCTCCTGCCTACGACTTGAACTCTTTCAAGAGGAGGGTATCAGGACATCTCTCCTCCCGTATTTGATCTTGCTTTCGGCCACCTCTTTTGTTTCTTTTTAGGAGCAGCGAGTAGCGGGCTTTTTTTGTATTATTGTTTTCTTTTTTTGTGTGCCCTTGAGCTGCCGCCTTTGTTGAAAAAAAAAAAAATATATATATATATATATATATATATATATATATATATATATATATATATATATATATATATATATATATATATATATATATATTAAATCATTGATGTATATTATAGAGACTCATGTTTGGCTCCTGTGGTACTCAGTAATAGGAGGCACTTGGGTGCCTATCAAATTAGTAAAACTTGTTATTATCTTCTGTGAACTAAATACTTATCTACACAGTCAGATCGTCTCCTATACTCCCCAAAAGTACTTTTGGGTACGTTCTCGTTATATCTTGTCAATGGTATAGTTGTGATCTAGATATGTATATAGATAAAAATCTGTAATTTTCAGGTCTCCATATATACCTTGTCCAACAACCTAATTACTCAGGAGCATTTTTCCTGAAACCATGCTGGGTATCAGGCATCAAAGTTTTCACGAAATATTTTATGAATATTTCCAACAGTTTTCACGAGAATGTTGCTTGCCTCTGATATCTAATGTATGGACCTATAAGTTTAGGCCACACTCTAATTTATATTCTTGAAAGATGTTACCTTCCCCTGTTTTCATTCGTCTAAAATTTGTACATTTACAAAGACTGATTCAGTATAGTTTGTAGGTAGCTTCACAATGTAAAAGTGAAGGATGAATAAGAAAAAAGAGGAGGAGTAGGATGAGAAGGAAAGGGAGATGGAGAAGGAAGAATTATGGAAACATGGAAACAGAAACATGAAAAAGAGAGGCAACATAAAGCCTATTGTCTCATAACGAGGTTGCTTGTTCTAGAGCAGTGGTTCCCAAACTGGTGGCACGCGCCCTTGGGGGGCGTGAGCTGGATACAAGGGGGGCGTGATTCCGTCTGCCAAAAATTGCACACACACACACACACACACACACACACACACACACACACACATGAAGGAGTAACACTGTTTGGATCATCCTCACGTGTTTCAATATATATATATATATATATATATATATATATATATATATATATATATATATATATATATATATATATATATATATATATATATATGAACAAGGGATGGAAGGGGCGTGACGATTTCTTAGAAATCAATAGTGGGCATAATGTAAAAAGGTTTGGGAACCACTGCTCTGGAGCCACGATCTGCCTGCCAGTCACTTTGTGCCTGCATAGCAGATGAAAACACTTCGGTGATTATGTTTAGTTTACTCCTGTTGGCAGTAACGGTCGATGCGATTATCGAAGGAATTGATGATTTATGCTCTTAATACTTCAGCAAGGAGGTTGTTCCATTGGCGTATGACTCGGTTGGAGAAGAAACTCCTACCAATGTCTGTATTGCATCGGTTCGCTTGAATGGGTAGACCACTGTTTCAAGTTCTTGAGTTGGTTTGTAACTCAAAAAAACTTTGAGAGGTCGACGTAACTAAAGTTCTTGAGGGACTTGAAGACCTAAATCATATCCCTTCGTCAGCGTTTAATTTATAACGAAAAGAGGTTGAGTCGCCGAGTCTTTCTTCATACAGCAGGGCCCTCAAGGGTGAAATCATCTTCGAAGCGCATCACTGAATTCTTTCTAATAATTCAGTGTTTTTTTTTATGTTATTATGGATCTAGATTTCTACCGCATACTCGAAGTGAGGTCTTACCATTGAGTTATATAAGGATGGTATTACTTATGGCGTCTTACACTCGAAGTTCTTCGCTATAAACCCGATCATAGTGTTGGCTTGGTTATATGCCATTTTACAGGGTTTTGCGTGATTCAAGTCACTGTTACGTGTGACTCCAAGATCTGATTCCTCCGGTACGACCTGCGTAGGCTTCCCCTGAAAGTTGCATACACACATATTGTATATTCTGGAACCAAAGTGCATGACTTTGCATTTATCACTTTCCGGACCACTGTATGATCTGGTCAAGATAATTTTGGATGACTTCGCAGGCGGCCATCGTCAGGGCCCTTCCACCCACTTTGGTGTCGTCAGCAAACTTTGATAAGGAGGATTTTAGTCCCGTTTCGAAATCATTGATGTACAAGAGAATATGGCGCCACTATAAACACTTTCCTGCGCCATGACGGGCTGGGGCTGAATACCATCCAGGCCCCTCAAGCAAGCCTACCGGCGCTATAGGCGTAGACGTAAAAAAAAAATAGATAAAGAAAATTGGTTCCAGCCCAGCACTGACCCTTGGGGTACTCCATTAGTAAATGGTACCCATTCAGAAGTCTGCCCGTTAAGTAATAAACGCTGTTTTCTGTGAGCCAATCTCTTATCAGCGCAGTCAAGTTGCATCCTATACCCGCTGACTTTAGTTTTTATGAAGTCCCTCGTGTGGTACCTTGTCGAAAGCTTTATGAGAGTCCAGGAATATGACATCACTTGGGATGTGATTATTCTAGTTTTCATATATACCTTGGAAGAAATCCAATAGATTCGTTATGCAAGAACACTTATTTCGAAAACCGTGCTGGGTGCCAGAATTTTTTTTATCTGCAAAATTGTTAAATTTGTTTCTGATTATTTTCTCGAGGATTTTGCCTGCTACTGAGTTCTGTGTGTGTTTGCAGGCCTATAGTTTAAGGCAACCTTGTTAACTCCTTTTCTTGTAAATCGGCGTTACGTTCGCCATTTTCCAGTCTTAGGGAACTTTGTTCAGTTGTAGCGACCGGTTAAATATGCTTGTGAGGGGCTGCAGTATTTGCGGTTTGAGTTTTTTCAACAACCGTGGAGACAAGTTGTCAGGTCCCGTTGATTTATTCGTGTCGAACTTGTCCAAATACTTTTTCAAACAAATCCGTCGGATTTTGTTTCAATTTGCAGGGGCGTGATCCCACTAGGAGGAATGGGATGCTCGGGTATAGTGTTTCCTATCCTGTGTTAATTATCCGGTCTCGTCTGTCAGATGACCAGAGTTGGTTTTAAGTTTCTTTTTTGTTCTAATGTACGTAAAAAATATTAAAAAATAATAAAACTTTTGGGTTGGTCTTGACTTCGCGCGCTATTTGCTTTCGTAATTGAATATACTGTTCCGAATGAGGGTTCGACAGGCGCTGAGGCTATTTTGGTACCGTACACGGGCTTCGACCATCATCAAATAGTAATTCCCATTGTTTAAGTTCATTGCCCTTTTGATTTCTGTGGTCATCCATAGTGGATTCACGGCACCGGTCACTCTCCTGCATTCCTCTCTACCTCCAGGGGCTTGTCCCTGAAGACGTTCCACGTGTCATCAACGGTACTGATTTTGGGGTTGACGTTGATATGATCCCAAGTAGCCAGGTGTAGCAGTTCGCGGGCTAAGTTAAAGTTAATCCTTTTTCTGTAATATGGTATCAGTGATGGATTATCGATGAGTTTGTGTTGAACACTGACGTTAAAGCGGATTATATGGTGATTGCAACCAATGATTTTTTTTTCCCTGCCTCACAATCGTAAATGAGGTCAGTCAGGGTCCCTCATCAGTATTAGATCTAGGATGATGCATTCTCTCGTTGGCCGAGTTATAAGTTGAGCGAGGAATGAATCCTCCACCATTTTTATGAGTGTTACCCGCTTGGTCCCCAGTCAACAAACACCAGTCAACGTCGGGACAGTTGAAGTCCCCGATTTTTAATGCATTTTTCCTTTGTATTATAAAGTGAATCTCATTGAGCTAGGCAGTGTCGTCGGTTGCCAGTAGTTTTGGGGTCAGTATACAGTTGCAAGTGTTAGTTTCTTGTAATTATGAGTATTTGTTTCTACGAAAACATAATCGTATTTCTCTGTGTCCTGTTTATCAATTTTTACAGCAGAGAGCGTGCTTTTATTTACATAAGAACTTATGTCTCTTCCCTTTCTATTTGTTCGTCTTTAATAAAAGCTTTCGTATCCTGGGAGTGACAGTTCAGGTACTAGATGTGTAGAGTTGTCCGAGGTCTCAGTAATCGCCACGACGTCCAGTTTCTCTGCTGCGTTATATACACTAAGTTCGTTCCTTTTGGGAATTAGGCTACGCGCGTTTGTGTACAGGACAGAAATATGACTCTTGCTCTTGCCGTTTTGAGTTGAAGAAGTTAGTCTACTGAGCGTGTTTCTGGTCTGGTCTGGTTCTGGAGGAGGAGGAGGAGGAACATTATAAAGATGATGATGAGGAGGAGGAAGAGGAGGAGGAGAAAAAGGAGGAGGAAAAGTAGGAGAAGAGGAAGTGGGGGAGGAAGATCTGAAAAGTTTGTAGTGAAGGAAATTTACTTAATAATCCAGTAAAGTGTAGATATATGTGTGTGTGTGTGTAATAATAATGATAATTATAAATGGTTTATTCACTTGTTTGCAGCCATAAGGCTAAAAATACACAAAATACAATACAATGAGTATCATGTGATGAGTAATGGGGGAGGTGGGGAGGGGTGGTGTGTGTGTGTGTGTGTGTGTGTGTGTGTGTGTGTGTGTGTGTGTGTGTTGGGGTGGAGGGGTCATGTAATCATGGAGGTGTTAATGGCCCTCGCAAGTGTCAGTGTCGCGCTAAGCCGGTACCTGTCCGTTCGAGCTCTGACCGGGACTAGAATATTGTTGTGTCTTGTGGGTCTTGTGAGGGGAAGGAGGGTGGGTGGCAGTAGGTCTATATGGCGGGGGTTGTGGAGGAGGAACTTGCCGAATTTGGATAGGCTTATGTGGTATCGGTCCTGAAGGGTGGGCAGATTCAGCTGGGTGAGTGCGTTCTCGTAATTGATGTAAGAACTGCCCATAGTCTGTCTAAAAGTCTTGTTGATGGAGGAAGCCCAAGCAGGAGAGGCGTAGCGGAGTCTGGGGAGGATGAAGGTGGTGTATAGGTCCTTGAGCGTCCTTTGGGGGTCTCCAAGTGCTTTCATGCGCCTCAGCATGAAAAGTTTGTAGGAAGCCGCCCTGATGATGATGGTGTCGTTCTTGCCCCAGCTCAGCTTGCAGTCCAGGGTGACTCCAAGTAGTTTAGTGGATTCAACCACCTGCAGCTGGTGAGGGCCAACTTTCAGGGTTGGCGGTGGGATGGCAGTGGTGGAGGTGTGGAAATGCATCACCACCGTCTTGTTGGTGTTAATGGTGACGTGGTTGTCTTGTGTCCACCTCTGCAGTCGGTCCAGAATGTGTTGTAGGGGCGTGTAGTTAGGGGCTGTGTTGTTGATGGAGATGCCCACTGTAGAATCATCCACGCACTTCCAGCGATGAGGGGCGTCTAACAGTGCATTGTTAATCAGAATAAGGAAACAAAGAGGCCCCATGCACGTCCCTTGTGGCACCCCAGCGGAGAGGGGCTGGAGGGTGGAGGTGCAGCCCTGATGACGCACGGCTTGGTGCCGGTGCTTCAGGAAATCAGCCAGCCAGGATGTCAGGTGGGAGGGAAGGCCGATGTTTATGGCCTTGGTGATGACAATGGTGTGGTCAACCAGGTCGAAGGCTTTCCGAAAGTCAATAAAGGCGAGGGCAGAGGAAGTGTGTGTGTGTGTGTGTGTGTGTGTGTGTGTGTGTGTGTGTGTGTGTGTGTGTGTGTGTATGTATTTCACAACGGCTTGATCACGAGCTGGACTCTCAATCGCCAGCAAGTACCCTCCCGATTAGAGCAAGGAACATTAGTCGATCTCTGGGTACTGTCAGGACCTTACACACCACACATCCCATCCCCCTTGTTCAAAGAGGAAAAGTAGCCACTCCTGAGCTATCGAAGCGGTGTGTGTGTGTGTGTGTGTGTGTGTGTGTGTGTGTGTGTGTGTGTGTGTGTGTGTGTGTGTGTGTGCTAGTTCCTGTGTGTCTTGTGTGTATATTAGTAATTAGTAATAGCCATGGTATGACCACGCGATAGACTCGCGATCGCAAGCCAGTACCCTGCCCATATGCTACTGGAGCTCAAGTAACGCATTTCTTAGTACCTATGAAATCTCACATCCACACACACCGGGGAGGTGAAAAACAACCCCCAACCGGTACCTATCACTGTAAGTAGCGGTACCTATTTACTGCTAGGTGGACAGGGGTCAAGTTTTAAAGGAGACTGCTCATCCGTCTCCACTTTGCCTGGGAATCAAACCAGGGACTTCTCTGCTGTGATGCGATTGCACTAACTACTGCAGTATAGCGCTTATGTGTGTGAGTTTGTTTATGTGTGTGTGTGTGTGTGTGTGTGTGTGTGTTTTAAAGGTGCTGCCTATAGTGCCGGTAGACTTCCTTGTGGGGTCTCTTCGACAACCCCAACCCGTTGGTGGCGCAGGCGCAGGCTGCCGGAGTATTTTTTTTTTCAACAATGGAAGCAGTTCAAGGGCAACAAAAAGAATGTATAGAAAAAAAATCTCGCTAACCAATGCTCCTGTAAAAGACGAAGTAAAGATTAGCCAAATGAGAGGTCAATTTTTGGTGGAGAGGTGTCTTGCTACACTCCTTTTGAAAGAGGTCAAGTCATAGGCAGGAGTAAATACAGACGAAGGAAGACTGTTCCAGAGTTTAACAGTGTAAGGGATGAAAGAGTGAAAATGCTGGTTAACTGTTGCATAGGGGTTTGGACAGTATAGAGATGAGCTAGAGTAAAAAGTCGAGTGCAGCGGGGCCGCGGGAGGGATGGAGGCATGCAGTTAGCAAGTTCAGAAGAGCAGTCAGCACGAAAATAACGATAGAAGATAGAAAATGATGCAACATGGCGGCGGAATTTAAGAGATAGAAGACTGTTAGTATGAGGAGGGGAGTTGATGAGACGAAGAGTCTTTGACTCTACTCTGTTCAAGAGAGCTGTGTGAGTAGAGCCCCCCAACACATGAGATTCATACTCCATACGAGGGCGGACAATGCCCCTGTATATCAATAGCATCTATGTGGGAGTAAGAAACTAGCGGAGACTATATAGAACGCCCAACCCCGAGGAAGGTAATTTAGTAAGAGAAATGAGAAGTTCCAAGTCGAGAGTTTGAGTTTAGAATAGACCGACAATGTTTAATGTTGAAGAAAGTGACAGCTGAGTGTTGTCGAAGAATAGGGGATAGGTGTTTGGAAGATTGTGTCGAGTTGATAGGTGAAGAAATTGAGTTTTGAGGCGTTGAAGGACACCAGGTTTCTTTTTGCTCCAATCAGAAATAATAGTAAGGTCTGAGGTCAAGCGTTCTGCGACCTCCAGCCTGGAATCGTTTTGTTCTTTTTGGGTGGATCTTCTACCAAAAGAAATTGTGAAATGTAGAGTCATCGGCGTAAGAATGAATAGGACAGTTTGTTTGGGAAAAAAAAAGATCATCATTGAACAGCAGGAAGAGAGTGGGAGATAGGACAGAGCCCTGCGTGACACCACTTTTGATAGGTTTAGGGGGAGAACAGTGACCGTCTACCACAGCAGAGTTAGATCAGCCAGAATTGAAACTGGAGATAAAGGAACAGAAAGAAGGATATAATCCGTATGAGGGTAGTTTGGAAAACAAAGAGTTGTGCCAGATCCTATCAAAGGCTTTTGATATGTCCAGCGCAACAGCAAAAGTTTCACAGAAACGGCTGAGAGAGGATTACCACGAGTCAGTTAGGAAGAAAAGGAGATCACCAGTAGAACGCCCCTTGCGGAACCCATACTAGCGATCAGAAAGAAGGTCAGAAGTGGACAGATGCTTAATCTTCCGGTTAAGGATTGATTCAAATGATTTAGATAGACAAGACAGTAAAGCTATAAGACGGTAGTTTGTGGGATTAGAACGGTCACCCTTCTTAGGCACAGATTGTATGTAGGCGCATTTCCAGCAGGAGGGAAATGAAGATGTTGAAAGGTAGAGACAAAAGAGTTTGATGAGGCAGGGCGTCAGCACGTAAGAACAGTTTTTAAGGACAATACGAGGCACTCCATCAGACCCATAAGCCGTCTGAGGGTTGAGGCCAGAGAGAGCATAGAAAACATCATCCTTAGGAATCGTAATTACGGGCGTACAGAAGTCAGAGAGGGAATGAGTGGATGGACTATGCCCAGAATCGTCCAGAGTGAAGTTTTTAGAGAAGTCTAAGAGAAGAGTTCAGCCATAGAGATAGATCAGACGTCGGTGTTGCCGTCAGGGTTAAGGAAATGTGGGAAAGATGAAGGAGTGGGATTGGAAGAGTAATTTTTTGGCTAGGTGCCAAAGGTCTCTGGAAGAATTAGAAAAACCAAGGTTTTGGCATTTACTATGAATGAAATAGCTTTTGGTAATTCGAAGAATAGATTTGACACGATTCCGGGCGGAAATGTAAAGATCCTGACGAGTAGGATTGCGAAGGCTCTAGTATCTTTTGTGAGCTGCCTCTCTATCTCTGATAACACGAGAACAAGTGTAATTGAACCAAGGCTTTTTAGCATGGGGATAGAGAAAGAACGTGGAATGTGTGCCTCTATTCCAGAGACAATTACCTCTGTGATGCGCTGGGCACTCACAGAGGGATATCTCTCCTGGAACCAGAAGCCATTCCACGGTGCGTCAAAAAAGTACATCCTCAGGTCGTCCCACCGAGCGGAAGCAAAATGCCAGAAGCACCGCCTCTTCGATTGGTTCAAAGGCTGTACAGGAGCGATAGGATACGATACAGAAATAAGGTTGTGATCGGACGAGCGCTACGGACAGAAGAGTTTAACATAGTAAGCTGAATGGTTAGAGGTAAGAGGTTAGAGTCGGGAATACGTGTAGGGTGCTGAACGAACTTCTCTAGATCGTTAAGGAGAGCAAAGTTGTAGGCTTGTTCACCAGGTTGGTCAGTGAAAGAGAATGAAAGCCAAAACTGGTAGTGAACATTGAAATATCCTAAGATGGAGATTTCAGCGAAGGGAAAGATGTGCTCCACTTTAGAGTTCAGATAGTTAAAGAATTTTACATACTTGGTAGAGTAAGGTGAGAAGTGAGAATTAAGTCCTAGCTAGATGGAAGAAAATTCAGAAGAGTCAAGGTCGCGGGCACGAGAGCAAGTGATAGACCGGGAGCCCAGAAAAGGTTACGAAAAGGTTACGAATTGTTACGTGTACTATCACATTGGGCATGGGCCCAAATCAAAGGATCGGGACGTCTGCCGGTTGCCCCGTGGTGGGTATAGTTACTAAAGGGCTGAAATGACACCTAAAATATCAGCTAGATCAACCCAAAGAGTAACCACTCTAAACCACTTTCTGTTTAATCAGCACCGTCTCCACATCTTTGGAGTATGGGTGCCAAACATTTTCATTGGTGGGTGGGGTCCGCCAGACACAAAGTATCAGAGTCAGAAGTTGAGCTAGATCAGCTCATTGAGTAACCCAATGAAACTTAATGTAAAATGTGCAATACATCCCCCTGTGTGAAAAACAACCAATGCCAGAAATTTTCGTTGGTGGGTTACCACTAGAAGCCCCCAAAAGGGTGACCCCACATACTGAGCTAGATCAGCTTATTGAGTTACTTAATGAAACTTGCTGGAAAATGTTCAGTAGATCCCCCTGAATGAAAAACAACCAATGCCAGAAATTTTCGTTGGTGGGTTGCCCCCGCCAGAAGTCCCCAAAGGGGTGGCCCCGTTATATTGAGCTAGATCAGCTCATTGAGTAACCCAGTGAAACTTGCTGAAAAATGTTCAGCACACCCCCATATATGGAAAACAACCAATGCCAGAAATTTTCGTTGGTAGGTTACCCCGGCCGGAAGCCCTCAAAGGTGTGACCTCCCCATACTGAGCTAAATCAGCTCACTTAGTAACCCAGTGAAACTTGTAACATGTTCAGTGCGTCCCCCTGTATGAAAAACAACCAATGAAATAAATTTTCGTTGATGTTTTACCTCAGCCAGAAGCCCCCAAAGGGATGACCCCCCAATACTGAGCTAGATCAGGTCATTGAGTAACCCAGTGAAACTTGCTGTAAAATGTTCAGCACATCCCCCTGAATAAAAAAAAATATATAAAAAAACTGCCACAAATTTTCGTTGGTGGGTTCCCCAGCCAGAAGCCCCCAAAGGGGTGACCCCCCATACTGAGCAACAGCAACTCACTTAGTAACCCAGTGAAACTTGTAAAATGTTCAGCACATTCCTCTTTATGAGAAACAACCAATGCCAGAAGTTTTGGTTTTCATTTTCAGTTTCATCATTGAACAGATATATACAAATCATGAATACACAAAGCATGATAAGTCATCTCTATAGTCCAAATCATATGAGTTCTCACTCCATGGTTCATCATAATCCGAGCGATGATTAAGTGCAACCTGGCTTTAAGACATATGTGAGGTTTCATGACTGATCTTGTACATTTCCTAGGTCCTGAGTCCAAATCCGATGGAGGCCAGGCGGAAAATGTTGAGCATTTTTCTATATCCAAGATTGCTGCCGTCCACAAGAAGGAATAAAATAAATATATTTTGCAGAACATTATTATTAATATTTGTCAACTGGAGAGAAGGTCATTCTTATTCTGAAATATTTGGCTTGGTATGAAAACAATAGACAATAAATAAATAAATAAATATAAATAAATATATATATATATATATATATATATATATATATATATATATATATATATATATATATATATATATATATATATATATATATATATATATACATATATATGAGTGTGTGTGTTTGTGTGTGTGTGTGTGTGTGTGTGTGTGTGTGTGTGTGTGTGTGTGTGTGTGTGTGTGTTAATATACTTTGATTACCGTTTTTAAATACAATAGTTGTTGAGTAAAGTTAATCTAGTAAGCTATAATATTATTTACACTGATATTATTTTCACTCTAGGTTGATTATGATATATATTATAGCCTACTCGATATTAATATATTAATAATACAGCTTGCTAGATTTAATAATCCAGTCTATTAAATTTACCTTACCACACAACTATCGTACATGAAAACTTTAATCAAAGTATATTAACGCAGTTTTTAAGCTTGTGTATGGTGTATTTGATTTAATTCATGTATATTTATTTGTATTTAGTATTTATAGGGTGTAAGCGAGTGTAGGAGGTTGTAAATACTGAAGAAAAAAAACATAAGTAGTTATAAGCCAAAGTAATTTCTACACGACCTGCAACACGTCCATTCCTTACGAGTCTTTGTTAACATGATTCATTAATATTTCTTTATATCAGCTCTTACGATGGTTTTACTTTCCATATATAGCATTTCAGAATACTTATTAAATATATTAACAGAATACAGGTATCTACATCTCATATACTCACAGTTATTCGGGCAAAGAAGTTAAATATCAGTTGCTTTGGCGCCGCCTGGTACAGGAACTTATATCATTACGTCATGCTTTTCCGCAGGACTCATCGGCGAAAAGTAGCCTTCCGCGTAGTAAAGTATTCCAGAAGTATTCCTTAATATTTTACAAAATGCTCAGCATTTCAGAGGTGGCCTCCAACGGATTTTATGTAAGCAACATTTAATTGTGATTTACAAAACAAAAAATATTTCATATATCTTCCGAAGCAAGGTAGAAAATAGAATGCATTACCTTACGCTCGGACAATCATCTGAGTACTCTGCATCTAAATCAGACTTGTCACTATTGACCACATTTTCCTCACTTACATTTTCTGTTTCATCACTGAAAAGACTGTCTGGTATCGCTGGTCCATCGAACCAGTTTGGTTGAAATAGTTTTACTTTCACAATCCATCCACAATCAGTTTGGGACAAACATTTTGCAGGACATGCCGAAGATGCATGCAACCATATTATTTCAAGGCTTCTACGTGATGGTGGCAACAAGGAACAATCTATCTTCTTCACATTTGCCAGTGGGTTTGTCTGCGCAGGATATAAGGGCATTGCAATTAGCAGAAGAATCGTTTTGTATCATTACAAGTAACCCTGTAATGTGCATGCATTGAAAGTAGACCTATATATGTATATATGATAATGAATGTTGATTACTTTTCATAAGACTGAAATATTATAACCTTACTGATATTTCCGTTCATTTGCATAAGCTTTTTTGTGTCTTGTTTCATTGACATCACCAGTTTTGCTCAGAGTGTACATGCGACATACGAACTCTGATGGAACATCAACGTCAATACTTGGTTATCTATCACCTCTAAAACTAACAACTGCTCCTCGGGTGCGTCACTTACTTAAACGGCCTCGAGGTTACCACTGCGATGCTGAGTGTGTTGTCGTTATTTCCACCTTCACATTAGTTCCCCTCCTTCGTCAATATCACTAGCACTCCCTTTGCCTGGGGCGGCTGTAGCTACACTGAAGCATCTTCACCCACACAAGGCATCACAGGGAGGCCTGGTGTCATAGCCCTCCTGACACCAGTGTAGGATGTTTGCGTCTCGTCCGTTCCATGTGACCCTAACTGACCCCGGTCGGCCGCGTTATCATCCTGGCTAAAGGGGGCTAAACTAACTCGCTCTGACGCGAGTACAGAGCTGATCTATCCCAATATGGGGGGGGTCACCCCTTTGGGGGCTTCTGGCGGGGGTAACTCACCAACGAAAATTTCTGGCATTGGTTGTTTTTCATTCAGGGAGATGTGCTGAACATTTTACAGCAAGTTTCACTGGGTTGCTCAATGAGCTTATCTAGCTCAGTATTTGGAGGTCATCCCTTTGGGGGCTTCTGGTGGGGGTAACCAATCAACGAAAATTTCTGGCACGGGTTGTGTTTTATACAGGACATAACGGCGTTGCAATTAGCAGAAGAACCTTTTTGTATCATTACAAGTAACACTGTAATGTGCATGCATTGTAAGTAGACAATATATGATTACGAATGTTTATTACTTTTCATGAGTGAACATTTCTGGCACGGGTTGTGTTTTATACAGGATATAAGGGCATTGCAATTAGCAGAAATATAATTTTGTACTAAATCAGCTTCCTCGAGATTGGGCGTTCTGTATCGTCTCCGCCAGGTCGTCTCCCCGCACACTTGCTATCCATATACAAGGGCCTTCTCCGCCCTTGTAGGGAGTATACATCTCACATGTGGGGTGACTCTACTCACACAGCTCTCCTGGACAGAGTGGGGTCTAAGGCTCTTCGTCTCATCAACTCTCCTCCTCTTACTGATAGTCTTCTACCTTTTAAATGCCGCCGCCATGTTGCCTCTCTTTCTATCTTCCATCGATATTTTCACCCTGACTGCTCTTCTGAACTTGCTAACTTCATGCCTCCCTCTCTCCCGCGGCCCCACTGCACTCGACTGTCCACTCTAGCTCATCCCTATACTTTCCAAACCCCTTATGCAAGAGTTAACCAGCATCTTCACTCTTTTATCCCCTACACTGGTAAACTCTCTTCCTTTGTCTGCATTTCCTCCTACCTATAACTTGACCTCTTTCAAGAAGAGTGTTACAAGACACCTCTCCACCCGAAATTGACCTTTCTTGTGGCCGTCTGTTGTGGGAGCGCTGAGTAGCGGGCTTATTTTTCTACGCCCTTTTTGTTGCCCATGAGCCGTCTCCTTTGTTGAAAAAAAAAAATCGTCATCATATTAGCCAGTATCATAATAATCAAAATCATTGAAATTGTATTTTAGCATTTGATAAAGCAAATGTAATATTAATTCCAAGACTGTCCAAACACTGCTACTGTTTAACAAGTTTCAAGAAGTTCTCTAAATTTTACATAGAGAAACGTCAAGATTTTACGTCAAAACATTTTCAGGTTAAAAATATCCAAAAAACCTTCATGTTATGATGCTCTCTCTCTCTCTCTCTCTCTCTCTCTCTCTCTCTCTCTCTCTCTCTCTCTCTCTCTCTCTCTCTCAGATTAGTGCGTCAGGCAAAGCGTAGATATGAAGAAAATATTGCAGCCAACTGTAAAAATAATCCGAAATCCTTCTTCAGTTACATAAACAACAGAAAGGCGATCAGAAGTGGAATTGGACCTTTAACAAACAGCGACGGTGCACTAGTGACTGACAGCCAACACGTTGCAAACCTATTAAATAATTACTTTTCCTCGGTGTTTAATAATAACAGTCCTCCCACCACCACCACCAACACCAGTACTAATGTAAATCCCGAGCATGCATTGTCTAACTTTGAAATAAAACCCGATGAAGTCCTTAAAGCCCTCAAATCACTTAAAACAAATAAAAGTCCTGGACCTGATAAAGTATATCCAACTCTGCTAAAAGAAACAAAGGGCGAAATACTCTCCTCCCTCACAACCATATTCAATATGTCCTTGCGACAAGGCATCGTCCCTTCAGATTGGAAAAAGGCTAACGTGACACCGATTTTTAAGAAAGGAGACAAAAAATTACCAGGTAATTACAGGCCCATTAGTCTAACTTCGGTTGTAGGTAAGCTACTTGAGGGCATAATTAGAGACAAAATTGTGAGTTGCCTTGAAAGCCACTCATTAATTGGGGACTCACAACATGGCTTCCGAAACAAAAGATCCTGCCTATCAAATCTATTAACCTTTTATAACGACCTTTTCACTGTTTATGACGTAACCAAATCACTGGACGTAGTCTATCTTGATTTCCAGAAAGCGTTTGATAAAGTCCCGGATCATAAATTACTTTACAAATTAAAGCAAATAGGTATTGACGGTCAAGTAAACCAATGGATCGCGAATTGGTTGAGCAACAGACAACAAAGAGTAGTGATTGACGGATTTAACTCAGAGTGGGCGCCGGTCACTAGTGGCGTCCCTCAGGGCTCGGTTCTTGGCCCAGTCTTCTTCATTATTTACATCAACGACGTGGATGTTGGACTCAATAGACACAAAGATTGGTAACTCGGTTCTCACTGACGAAGACAGGCAAAGCCTCCAAGAGGATTTGCACAAAATTTCAGCTGGGTCGGATAGATGGGAGATGTCCTTTAACGTAGACAAGTGCCAGGTCCTTCAAATTGGAACGAGGAATAAGAAGTTCGATTACGAAATGCGCGGTGTTAAACTCAAAAGCGTTCAATGCGTCAAGGACTTGGGGGTCAAAATCGCGTCAAACCTCAAATTCTCACAGCAATGCATCGATGCAGCAAATAAAGCGAACAGAATGTTGGGCTTCATTAAAAGAAACTTTTTATTTAAGAATAAAGATGTAATACTCCCGCTCTACAACAGTTTAGTCAGACCCCACTTGGAATATGCGGTACAGTTTTGGTCTCCCCACCATGCAAAGGATATAGCTAAATTAGAAGGTGTTCAGCGTCGGGCAACGAAAATTATCCCTTCCTTGCGCAACAAATCCTACGAAGAAAGGCTTTCTACCCTTAACATGTTCTCTCTTGAGAAACGTCGCCTCCGAGGAAAACTGATCGAATGTTTTAAAATACTTAATGGTTTCACGAATGTAGACAGATCAACATTGTTTATGATCGATGACACTTTGCGCACAAGGAACAATGGCGTAAAACTCAGATGTAGACAAGTAAATTCAGACTGTACCAAATTTTTCTTCACCAACGTTGTAGTGCGAGAATGGAATAAGCTCCCATCATCAGTGGTCCAGTGTAACACGATTGACTCCTTCAAAAATAAGCTCGACCGTCACTTCCTTCAACTTTATATCAACTAGAGTAGAAATGCAACGTTTTGGAGTCTTCTGATTAATGTAAAATCACTTAGGTTTAAGGACAGACCACCAAGTCTGGACCATGGGGCCTGTGTGGTCTGATTTTCTATGTAAATCTATGTAAATCTCGCTGCCTTGATGAGTACTGCATTTTTTTTACTTTCTACCTTTTGCACCGGTATGCTTTTTTGGTCGGTTCTGATGGTCGGCTCAGCCTGTTATGACGCAGGCATGTGTTTATAGCGGCGCCATCTTGCTTGGTTCATGCTGGCCCCCAATGCTCATCACTGATCCTCTATTATTTAGAAAGAGAATCTAAAGTCCTGGTTCATAGGCGGTCCTCATGATAGCATGTGGATCGTCTTAAGCCCTAGTCTCACTGACTTTACGACCTAATAACGAAATGTGCAGAATAACTGGGTGATAATATTACTGTAACAACTGATAATAAAGTATGGACGGAAAGTTATCCTCGTGTATGACAGTGCAGAGCGGAGCTGTGTGGTGGGCGTGACGTCAGCAGCAGGTCGTTACGGGAGATCGGCGTCGTCATTGCGAAAGGACGCGTACCTGGTCCTTGACTGTCGGTCACCGGTCAGCGCATGGTGGGCGTCTTAACTTAACTCCAAGTGTAAGGTCAAGATGTGAATCTGACGCCTCCATGTTGCCTCTCTTTCTATCTTCTATCGATATTCTCATGCTGACTGCTCTTCTGAACTTGCTAACTGCATGCCTCCCCCCCTCCCGCGGCCCCGCTGCACACGTCTTTCTACTCATGCTCATCCCTATACTGTCCAAACCCCTTATACAAGAGTCAACCAGCATCTCCACTCGTTCATCCCTCACGCTGGTAAACTCTGGAACAATCTTCCTTCATCTGTATTTCCTCCTGCCTAAGACTTGAACTTTTTCAAGAGGAGGGTATCAGGACACCTCTCCTCCCGAAATTGACCTCTCTTTTGGACACTCCTTTGATCTCTATTCAGGAGCAGTGAGTAGTGGGCTTTTCTTTCTTTTTCTCTACGCCCGTGAACTGTCTCCTTAGCTGTAAAAAAAAAAAAAAAAAAAAAAATCCAAAATTTTACTCCAGCGTATTACTTTTCCTTTTCGTTCATTATTCTACCAATCTTTACACCTGCTTTTACTTCTTTTTCTTTTTCTTCTTTTTCTTCTTCTTTTATTCGTTTTTCTTTTTTTTCCTCTTCTTCTTTCTCCGCCCCTCCTCCTCTTCTTCCTCTTCCTTCTCCTCCTCCTAATCCACCACCTCCTCCTCCTTCTCCTTCACGGTTAACACCTTTCCTTCCTCTTTTTCGTCTTCCTCTCCAACAGCTTTCATCTTCTTCAGCACGGTTTCCTCCCATGTGGAAAGTAAAATTTTATGAGAGGGCGGATGGTTGCCGTATTTTTGTGCTTCTTTTGTAGCGAGGCTTCAATAAACACTTTGAATATTCGTGGGCCTTAATTATTCTTTTCAGGTGGCGGCACACAGCACACCTGAGAGCGTCATTAGAGAGCACAAAGAATCGCCAAACGCCTCGTAACACAACACAACACCTGCTTCTATTACGGCCCAGGCAACGTGAAACTGAGACCCAAGGGAGAGGTAAGAAACATTAAAAGGGACTGTCTATTTGTAACATTTTTTTTCCCTTATTGAGCGGTATATTAGGGTCTATACATTATTTTTCGTCATTCAGTTTACGAATTAATACAAATTTCGTTTGATGTACGAAATGCAAAAGCAATATAAAACTAATATTTTACAAAAAAAACACCTTTTTTTATTTGTTTTATCACATTTTTTGAGGTTGGAAACATTAGATTGTTTGAAACAAAGTGGTAAGAAATTCTGTACGGATTGCCCATTCATGAAATGCCTGTCGTTATTTATCATTGGATTTATCACTTTTTTTTTATGAAGAAGTAGAAAGAATTACCATATATATATATATATATATATATATATATATATATATATATATATATATATATATATATATATATATATATATATATATATATATATATATATATATATATATATATATATTCGGCTTTCGTGATGGGGCATGTTTTTTTGTTCCTGCCCGTCACTGACAAAGAAAATACATGTGACGTTTTTTAGTGGAGCCTTTCTTGTTTGGCTTATGCTGCTCACTGGAGGTCCCTTTCATCCTCTGGAGAGAGTTTCGCTAAACCTAAAGTTTAGCGAAACTCTGATAGGCAAACATCAGAGCAGCGTGTGAGTTGTCTTAGGCCACTATGCGATGACTGAAAATTACCAGCTCTTAACGTCCGCACGCCGACCTCTCAGCCACACACAAACCTCGACTACCCTACGATGCAAAGTCAGGGGTTCCTTCCGGGCCAGTTTCTATGCAGGGCCCCTTTTTATCCTGAGTACTTCCTGACAGGATCTATCGGCTTGCTTAAACCACGAACTCTGGGGGCGTCATTTTGGCCTCCTCCACTCAGGATTGCCTCTCACAAAAACAACCCAATGCTCAAGGTCTGCGTCTGGGAACCATATTGCAAGCCCGTAGAGCCGAAGTTATCGTTGACAGACCACGTGGGTAATGTATGCTGATCAGTCTCACGAAGTAGTCGAAATTTTGACACAAAGTCATTCCAGCGATATCCCATGATTCTGTGTAGACCCATAATGCCAAAGGCATCACTCCGTTTCTCCAAGTCCTTATTTAATGTCCATGTCTCACAGCCAAAGACTAAACCAGGGAGCACAAGTGACTTGAAGATTAAAAAGTTATGTAAAATTTTCTAAGATCTCAATGTCCTCGCTACACGCATGAGCAGACTGTATTGTTTCATTTACAAAACCGCCATGTCATACACCTGTGCCTTAGTCTTGGCCCAAGATACTTGAAGTCCTGAGGGCTTTGCCTTGTTGTGTAGTGCCTTAAGAGTCATCACCAGAACCTCCAACGACTCCGTAAGGATTACTACATCATCTGTAAAAACAAGGTCAGTGACCCTGGTATTGCCAAAAGATACTTCACAATGACTCTGGTCCACAAACCTGCTCAGTTCATACACGTGTCTAAAGGCAATAGGACTAGGACACAGTCCTGCATCACTCCCACATCCACTGGCAAGATGCTGGACAAGCCCCCCAACCACCACCACCACCACCACAACAACAACACACACTTTACAGCGCTTTCGGTCCCAGAATACAGGCCAGTCAGCAAAACAAGAGTCCCTTCAGGAATCCTTCGGAGTGGTAGGAGTTCCTAGAGTTCTTCGCGATGCACTAAATCAAACGCCTTCTTGAGATCGATATAGGCTATAAGCATCCCCTGTCGAGACTCGCGTCGGTGCCCCAGCAGTAGGCGGAGCGCTAGGATACGGTCAGTTGTCTACTTACCAGACGTAAACCCAGACTGCTCAGGTCTTTACAGCTTCAGCAGCTGGCTGCGAATCCGCATCAGCAATAGGTAGGCGTGCACCTTGCCTGGCGCACTGAGCAGCGTAGTACCACGATAGTTGCTGCAGTCTTGACGGTCTCCTTTTCCTCTTTAGATAGGAACGACCAACCCGCTTTTCCAGTCATGAGGAATGACACCAGATTCCCGTAAGGTAGTCAAGACCGCATGCAATCTGCGGTTATTGGCCTAACCCACAATTTTGGGCAGCTCATCCCTGATGTTATAGATACCAGGTGCCTTTCCAACCATCATCTATGCCAGAGCCTCTCTGAGCTCATCAAAAGAGGTCGGGCATTCGTCTATGGATGGATCAGCAACCGCCACCTTCAACCCAGCAACTGGAAGCTGTCAACTCGGAGGATCAGCTTTGTACAACTGCCCTAAGTCCTCAACCCAAAGAGCCCTCTGCCCATCCATGTTCGACACGAGGCAGACGTCAGCTGATCGGAAAGTACTCACCTGAGAGTGGAGCTTCATCATATATATTATAGGGAGTAAGTAGGAAGACACCTACCGAAACGGGCGTAAGCCACTCCCGGTGAGGTATACACGGGAAGCGAGGAGGGTGCTGCAAGCCCCCCAAAGACCCTTCCCGTGTCTTCATTTTCCGTTTCACTATTTTCTTAACACATGAGAGTAGATCAGCATGCTCTCTAAAGACAGATCCTTGTCATGTCCGCACCACACTACATACACGTAACATACACACTTTTCCCCCCAAAATTCAAATTCAAAATGGCTAAGATAAATTATGCCTGCCTAGGGGGTGGGAACACATATTCCCCTAGAGAGGACTACCCTTCTGGCTTCCGACCCGAGAGGTGTCTTGATAACTCCTCAAACTTTTTTTATCAACTTCTGCAACATTCGCGGCCTTCGTTCAAATTTCCCTTCTATGGAACACCTTCTCTTCTCCACAAAACCTCACCTTTTCCTCACCGAAACACAGGTCCTGGGGACTACTGACAACAATTTCTACTCTTTTCCCCTCATACTATCTCTATCTGAATTCCAAAGTGGAGCACATCTTCCCTTCGCTGAAATCTCCATCCAAGGAGATTACAATGTTCAGCACCAGCTTTGGCTTTTATCCTCTTTCACTGACCAGCCTGGTGAATAAGCCTACAACTTTGCTATACTCAACGATCTAGAACTGTTGGTTCAGCACCCTAATCGTATTTCCGACCGCCTTGGAGACACGCCCAAAATTCTACACCTCTTCCTAACCTCAAACCCTTAGGCTTATTCTATTAAACTGTTCTCTCCATTGGGCTTCTCCGATCATAACCTTATTTTAATATTCTGTTCTATCGCTCATGTACAGACTCTGAACCCACCGATGAGGCGATGCTTCTGGCATTTTGCTTCCGCTTGGTGGGACGACCTGAGGATGTACTTTTCCGACTTACCGTGGAATAATTACTGCTTCCAGAAGCGAGAACCTTCTGTGTGTGCCTAGCGCATCACAGTGGTGATTGTCTCTGGAATGGATGCACACCTTCCACGTAGTTTCTCTACTCCTCATGCTAAAAATTCTTGGTTCAATCACGCTTGATCTCGGGCCATCAAAGATAAATAGGCAGATCACAAAAGGTACCAGAGCCTTCGCACTCCTGCTAATCATGATCTTTATATTTCCGCCCGGAATCGTGCAAAATCTATTCTCCGACTTACCAAAACCTCTATCATTAATATAAAGTGCCACAACCTTGCTTTAATTCTTCCAGAGAATACTGGCACCTAGCCAAAAATATCTCCTTCAGTTTTACTTCTTCATATTTCTCTCCTCTTCGCTCAGACTTTCCCTAAAAACTCAACGCTGAACGATTCTGGGCATATTCCTCCTATTTATCTGCCCTCTGACTCCACTGTGCCTCTTATTAAGACTCTTAAGAATGATGTTTTCTTTGCCCTCTACAGCCTCAATTCTCAGAATTAAGGGCCTGATGGAGTGCCTCCTACGAGTATTGTCGTTAAAAACTATGCTTCCGTGCTGACACCCTGCCTGGTCAAACTCTTTCGTTTTTGAGTTTCAACATCTACCTTTCCTTCCTGCTGGAAGTACGCCTACATAAAGGCTGTGGTAGACGGTCACTGTTCTTCCCCTAAACCTATCAGTAGTGGTGATCCGCGGGGCTCTGTGCTATCACCCACTCTCTTCCGGTGGCTGAGTGGATAGCGTGGCGGCGCAGCGTTCAGGACGACGCGAGTTCAATCCCCGCCCGGTGCCACAAGCTGGGATTTTACAGCCGCCGCCGAGTGGTCTAAGACTACCCACATGCTGTCCAGAAAACCACCTATCGACCCAGACTTTAGATTCTAGGATTAAAGATGAGCTCCGGGGGGCAGCATGAGCCAATGCAGGATGGCGCCACTATAAACATTTGCCTGCGTCACAACGGGCTGGGGCTGACCATCAGGCCCTGACACGAAGGAAGGCCTACCGGCGCAACAGGCGTAGAAAAAGAAAAAAAACTATCATATCCACTCACACGCAGATGACTCTACTTTGCAATATTCAACTTCTTTCAGCAGGAGACACTCTCAACAGGAATTACATGACTTCAGACTGAAATTTGAAAAACGCTTAACCTCAGACCTTGCTATCATTTCCGAATGGGGCATAAGGAACCTGGTGTCCTTCAATGCCTCAAAAACTCAATTTCTAAACCTATCCCCTATTCTTCAACAACACTCAAATATCACCTTCTTCTGTACTGAACATCCTCGGTCTATCCTTAACTCAAAATCTTAACTGAAAACTTCACATCTCTTCTCTCACTAAATCAGCTTCCTCGAGGTTAGGCGTTCTGTACCGTCTCTGCCAGTTCTTTTCCCTCGCACAGTTGCTATCCATATACGTACAGGGGCCTTGTCCGTCTTCGTATGGAGTATGCATCTCACGTGTATGTGTGTGTGCGTGTGTGTGTGTGTGTGTGTTGTGGGGAGGAGGGGTGGGGGTGCCCTACTCACACACCTCTTTTGGACAGAGTAGATTCCTTTACTCTTATTGCCAGTCGACTACCTCTTAAAATCCGCCGCCATGTTGCATTTATTTATATCTTATATCGATAAATTCACGCTGACTGCTCTTCTCAACTTGCCAACTGCAGCTCCCCCCTTCCTGCGACTCCGCTGTACATGACTTTCTACTCATGCTCATACCTATACTGTCCATATCACTTATGCAAGAGTTAACCAGCATCTTCACTCTTTCACCCCTTACGCTGGTAACCTCTGGAACAATCTTCCTTCATTTGTATTTCCTCCTGCCTACGACTTGAACTCTTTTAAGAGGAGCGTATCAGGACACGTCTCCTCCCGAAATTGACCTCTTTTGGCCGCTCCTTTTAACTCTTTTTTAGAAGCAGTGAATTTTTTTTTCTTTCATTATTGTTTTCTCTTTTTTTCGTGTCCTTGAGCTGTTTCCTCTACTGTAAAAACTAATATATATATATATATATATATATATATATATATATATATATATATATATATATATATATATATATATATATAT
The DNA here is from genome assembly GCF_024679095.1 of Eriocheir sinensis. NCBI lineage: Eukaryota > Metazoa > Arthropoda > Malacostraca > Decapoda > Varunidae > Eriocheir > Eriocheir sinensis. The sequence goes on from NC_066518.1 coordinate 23,469,541, forward strand.
ACACACACATTTATATACTACATACAGGAACTAAATGATTCTAGGCTGGAAGCGACAGAACGCTTAGCCGCAGGCCTTACTATTATTTCCGATTGGAGCAAGAAAAACTTGGTGTCCTTCAATGCCTTAAAAACAGCTTTTCCATCCATCCACTCGACACAATCTTCCAAACAACTATCCCCTATTCTTTGACAACACTCAGCTATCACCTTCTTCAACACTAAACATCCTCGGTCTATCCTTAACTAAAAATCTCAACTGGAAACTTCATATCTCATCTCTTACTAAATCAGCTTCCTCGAAGCTGGGCGTTCTGTACCGTCTCCGCCAGTTCTTCTCCCCCGCACAGTTGCTATCTATTTACAGGGGCCTTGTCCGCCCTCGTATGGAATATGCATCTCACGTGTGGGGGGGCTCCACTCACACAGCTCTCTTGGACAGAGTGGAGTCTAAGGCTCTTTGTCTCATCAGCTCTCCTCCTATTATTAATAGTCTTCTACCTCTTAAATTTCGCTGCCATGTTGCCTCTCTTTCTATCTTCTATCGATATTTTCATGCTGACTGCTCTTCCGAACTTGCTAACTGCATGCCTGCCCCCCTCCCGCGGCCTCGCCACACACGATTTTCTACTCAAGCTCATCCCTTTACTGTCCAAATCCCTTACGCAAGAGTTAACCAGCATCTTCACGCTTTCATCCCTCACGCTGGTAAACTCTGGAACAATCTTCCTTTTTCTGTATTTCCTCCTGCCTACGACTTGAACTCTTTCAAAAGGAGGGTATCAGGACACCTCTCCTCCCGAAATTAACCTATCTTTCGGCCACTCCTCTAACTCTTTTTAGAAGCAGTGAGTATCGGGCTTTTTTTTAACATTTGTTACCTTTTTTTATGCCCTTGAACTGACTCCTCTGCTGTAAAAAAAACCCACATATATATATATATATATATATATATATATATATATATATATGTATATATATATATATATATATATATATATATATATATATATATATATATATATATCTATATATATATATATATATATATATATATATAAATATATATATATATATATATATATATATATATATATTGTGCCACTATTAACACAAGGTACAAAATTATATAAAATAATAATTGAGAGAAGAGTAAGAGCTAGAGTGGAACGAATTTTAGGAGAACAACAACATGGCTATATAAGAAATAGAGTAGTAACAGACCTGACCTTCGTATTGGGAATAGTACGAAATGGAGAATGCCTTAGAACATAACAAAAGCCTCTACATCGCTTTCATTGACCTATAGCCCTTTGACTCTGTACCCCGGGATGTGTTAATGAGGTGTATGGAGGAAATGTATGTGGTTGCGGATGGCTGAAAAAAGCAATTAAAAGTTTGTATGACCCTTATATATGTAGTGTAAGAACATCGAAAGGGTCAGAAAAATGGTTACAAGTGAGGACAGGGGTTTAAGCAGGGAAGCCTGTTGTCTCCGCTTCTCTACATAACATACCTGGAAACAGTTATAGAGGATTTCAAGGATGGTACTCAAGAAGATTATAGGAACAGAATAATGGCATATACAAAAGACAGCATAATTTAGTATAGATGAGCAGGAGATTTAGAAGACAGCTGAATTTAGTATAGATAAGAAGGAGATTTAAGATGATTTACAAAAGTTGAATGAGTGCTTTTAAGGTAAGGTATGAAAATGGATGTTGAGAAGACAGAAATCCAAACAGTCAGCAGAAATGAAGAATAAGAGTTTAACATCAACCTAGAAAACAAGATTGTGAAGAATACAGTGTTATAAATTCCTTGGAAGCATCGTTACCAAGGAAGGTGGGAATAAGAGAGACATATCAGAAAGAATAAATAAATTTAGCGAGAGTGTTGGAACTCTCTATCCAATAATAAAAGAAAAGCAAATACCATTGGAGCCATGGTTGGAAGGACGACGAGGGATACTGTAAGAAATAAAGACATAAGAGAAAGCATTTGCGTTAGTCCGGTGCTAAGGAAAATAGATGCAGCTCAATTTTAAGATGGTTGGGGCATTTGGAAAGAATAGGAGAGGAAAAAGTTGCAAGAGGATGCTGGGAGTGGATGTCAGGTGGATAAAGACCAAAAAGAATACCAAAAAAAAAGATGGAAGGACAGGGTTGAAGAAGCCTTCTGCAGGCATATCTTCCCGATGTTAGAAATAACGAGGGAGAAAGGGGTCTTCCAGAGTAGAGCAAGATGGAGGAAGATGCTGGTACCACTTACAAGCGTATGAAACCTACTCTGGGAGCTGATATATATATATATATATATATATATATATATATATATATATATATATATATATATATATATATATATATATATATATATATATATATATATATATATATATATATATATATATATATATATATATATATATATATATATATATATATATATATATATATATATATATATATATATATATATATATATATATATATATATATATATATATATATATATATATATATATATATATATATATATATATATATATATATATATATATATATATATATATATATATATATATATATATATATATATATATATATATATATATATATATATATATATATATATATATATATATATATATATATATATATATATATATATATATATATATTTTTTTTACAGAAAAGGATACAGTTCAAGGGCGTGACAAGAAATTAAAACAATAATGAAAAAAAAAAGCCCGCTACTTACTGCTCCTGAATAGAGTACAGAGGAGTGGCCAAAAAGAGAGGTCAATTTCTGAAGGAGAGGTGTCCAGATACCCTCCTCTTGAAAGAATTCAAGTCATAGGCAGGAAGAAATATAGATGAAGGAAGATTGTTCCAGAGTTTACCAGCGTGAGGGATGAAAGAGTGAAGATGCTGGTTAACTCTTGCAAAAGGGGTTTGGACAGTATAGTGATGAGTTTGATTAGAAAGTCCTGTGAGGCGAGGCCGCGGGAGGGGGAGAGGCATGCAGTTAACACGTTCAGAAGAGAGGTTAGCGTGAAAATATCGATAGAAGACATAAAGAGAGGCAACACTGTGACTGAATTTAAAAGGTAGAAGACTATCAGTAAGAGGAGGAGAGCTGATGAGACGAAGACCCTTAGACTCCACTCTGTCTCATAAAGCTGTGTGAGTGGAGCCCCCCCCACACGTGAGATCCATACTCCATACGAGGGCGGACAAATTTATTATTGCTTACTTTTTTGTATGCCCTTGAGCTGTCTCCTTTCTTGTAAAAAAAAAAAAAGGCCCCTGTATATGGGTAGCAAATGTTCGGGGGAGAAGAACTGGTGGAGACGATACTGAACGCCCAACCTCGAGGAAGCTGATTTAGTGAGAGAGGAGATGTGAAGTTTCCAGTTAAGATTTTGAGTTAAGGATAGACCGAGGATATTTAGTATTGAATAAGGTGACAGCTGAGTGTTGTCGAAGAATAGGGGATAGGTGTTTGGAAGATTGTGTCGAGTTAATAGGTGGGGGAAATTGAGTTTTTGAGGCATTGAAGGACACAAGTTCCTTGTACCCCATTCGGAAATGATAGCAAGGTCTAAGGATAAGCGTTCTGCAGCCTCCAGTATGGAGTCATGTAATTCCTTTTGGTAGAAGTTGAATAATGCAGAGTGGAATCGTCGGCGTATGAGTGGACAGGACAGAAGATCATCGATGAATAACAGGAAGAGAGTGGGTGATAGGATAGAGCCCTGTTGAACACCGCTGTTAAATATATATATATATATATATATATATATATATATATATATATATATATATATATATATATATATATATATATATATATATACACATTTGTGGTGTGCAAAGCTATTGGACGGTAGTTTGAGGGATTGGAACGGTCACCCTTCTTAGGCACTGGCTGTATGAAGGCATACTTCCAGCAGCACGTAAGCATATTTTTTTAAGGACAATAGGAGGCACTCTATCAGGTCTATAACCCTTCTGATGATTGAGGCCAGAGTGGGCACAGAAAACATCATTCTTAAGAATCTTAAAAACAGGTATAAAGGAGTCAGAGGGGGGATGGGTAGGAGGAATATGCCCAGAATCGTCCAGCTTTGAGTTTTTAGAGAAAGTTTTAGAAAATAGTTCAGCCTTAGAGATATATGAGACTAAGGAGAGGAGAGAAAGATTAAGAAGTGAAGTTGGACATGTTTTTGGTTAGATGCCAGAAGTCACGGGAATAATTAGAAAAAGCAAGGTTTTGGCATTTTCTATCAATGAAGGAATTTTTGGTAAGTCGGAGAATAGATTTGGCACGATTCCGGGCAGAAATGTAAAGATCATGGTTAGCGGGAGTTCGAAGGCTCTAGTACCTTTTGTGAGCTACCTCTATCTTTGAAAGCACGAGAGCAAGCGTGATTAAACCATTGCTTTTCAGCATGAGGAGTAGAGAGAGTACGTGGAATGTATACCTCCATTCCAGAGACAATCACCACTGTGATGCGCTGGGCACACACAGAGGGGTATCTATCCTGGAAGCAGTAATCATTCCACGGGAAATCGGAAAAGTACATCCTCAGGTCGTCCCACCGAGCTGAAGCAAAATGCCAGAAATATCGCCTCTTTGGTTGGTTCAGAGGGTGTACAGGAGCGATAGGACAGGATACAGAAATAAGGTTGTGATCGGAGGATCCCAACGAATAGAACAGTTAAACAGAGTAAGCAGAAAAGTTAGAGGTAAGGAAGAGGTCTGGTATGTTGGGCCTGTCTCCAAGACGATCGGTAATACGTGTACTGTGCTGAACCAACTGTTGAGGAGAGCAAGTTGTAGGCTTGTTCACCAGGCTGGTCTGGAAAAGAGGATGAAAGCCAAAGCTGGTGGTGAACATTGAAAGCTCCCAAGATGGAAATTTCAGCGATGGGAGAGTGAGTCAAGATGTGCTCCACTTTAGAGTTCAAGTAGTCAAAGGATTTTACGTAGTTAGTAGACTTAGGTGAGAGATAAACAGCACAAATGTATTTAGTAATAGAATGACAATGAAATCTTAGCCAGATGATGGAAAATTTAGAAGAGTCAAGGTCGTGGGCACGAGAGCAAGTGATGTCGTTGCGCACGTCGGCGCATTATCCAACTTTGGATTGAAATTTAGGATAGAGATAGTAGGAGGGAACAGAGTAGAGATTGTTGTCAGTAGCCTCAGAAACTTATGTTTCGGTGAGGAAGAGAAGGTGAGGTTTAGAGGAGGAGAGATGGTGTTCCACGGAATGAAAATTAGAACGAAGTCCGCGAATGTTGCAGAAATTGATAAGGAGGAGGTTTGAAGAGTTATCAGGACACCTCTCAAGTCAGCAGCCAGAAGGGGAGTCCTCCCTGAGGGAATTTACGGTCCCCCCCCCCCAGGTGGGGACTCCGAGGATTGGTTGCTTATTGCTGGGTTGTTTTGCTTAATTAGTAGGGCCTCTAATATTTGGAGTCTATTATAGTCAGTTTCTTTTCTTAGAATTTGTGTATTGTTGACAAGTATATCCCTTGTTAGTGGCGTGTTGTGGTTGGTATTGAGATGGGTCTTGGGGCCTCCCGATGCCAAATGCATAGTCGTACGAAGAGACAGGGTTGTTGTGGTCATGCAAATGTACGAGTTACGTTGAAGCTCACATTATCCAAGAGGACAAGATAACTCGTACACGACATTTGTTTTAAAGAAGGGGGTATATTGCTATTTTTTTATTTTTATTTATTTATTATGAGGCTGGTTGTAGTTCTGCTTTTATAGTATATCCTGAGTTGGAGTTTATCATTGGAGTTGATGCATTCTGTGTTGTTAGTTATTAATTGTTTTAAGATTCTTTCATCCGTTTTATAGGCAGGTGAGTATTGGTTTAGGTAATAAATGTTAAGGAATATTTGACTGATTTTCAGTAGTAGTAGTAGTAGTAGTAGTAGCAGGTGATCCACAAGCTGTGACTTTGTCCAGGTATCTATGAAGTATGTTGGGAAAGTTTTGGTAATGGTAGTCATTATTTATGAAAGCTTGCTTTAAATATTGATGCCATTATGGAAGTGCAGCCAAGAGGAAGACATTTTATAGTTACTATGTATGAGTGCTTTAACAGTTCCATCTTTGTATCTTTGAAGGCATTCACTTTTATAGTTTAGGTATATACCATTGTTAGTCGGTTTTTTGTATACTGTAGTGATGTATTTATTTCATTATTGTCATATATGTGTACATCTAGGCAATGTATAAGATTATTTATGCCTACTTCGTGATTAAATGTGAAAACCGAATTTTGTTGAAAGGAGTCTTTGAGCTTGTCAAGTGGTTCTATATCATTTAATACAAGGAAACAATCATCGACATATCTACTGTAGAGGGCTGGTATGGGGTTGTAATTGTTATAAATAATACTATTTTCAAGGTGAGTCATATAGTATAACCTCAGTATTATCCCTAAAGGGGATCCCTTGCTGACACCGTCTTGTTGTATGTACATATTGCCGCCAATGTGAGTATAAGGGCATTTTGTGGGTCTTTTAAAATATTTCTTCCGAAAGGTGGAAGAGGCATGGTAGGATGATTGTAGGCTGTATTACGTATATATTTTGTTGTATTATGGGTACATCTTTAAATAATGAATCCACATCTAATGAAGCGAGTATTCCTTGTGGTCTCATGACTTTAGTTGCAAAAAGTCATCTGTGGAGTTTATTCGAAACCAGCCCTCTACCACAGATATGTTGATGATTGTTTCCTTGTAGTACAGGATATAGACTAACTTGACAAGCTCAAAGACTCCTTTCAGCAAATTTCGGTTCTCACATTTACTCATATATATATACATTATATATATATAGATATATATATATATATATATATATTATAGGGATATATATATATATATATATATATCCCTATAATATATATATATATATATATATATATATATATATATATAAATATATATATATATATATATATATATATATATAGAGAGAGAGAGAGAGAGAGAGAGAGAGAGAGAGAGAGAGAGAGAGAGAGAGAGAGAGAGAGAGAGAGAGAGAGAGAGAGAGAGAGAGAGAGAGAGAGAACCCCTCTACGTCAGAGGTTCCCGACCAGGGGTTGAATTTCAAGGGGTCCATATATATTATAATGATTTCTATATTTAGTGCACTGGAACTAGGAGATATGTGGCTCGGAATGAAATTCATACTACTGTACACAATCCTTAAAAGTGAATGCTTAATAAAATGGCAAGTATTATAAGGAGATTTTTTTTCGTACAATACCTAAAACTATAACAACGTTAGCCTAACTTTTGTCCTATGTATTTTACTTAAATAAAAAAGTCTGCTGAGCAGAGCGTCTTCTGCTTTCATATAAATATGCCTACAGCTTAATAAGCATAACAATGCAAGGCATTTGACATGAATGCATTCATTTACTGCATAATTATATATTATTATTTTTGCTGGCTAAACCTATTTTGTTGAAGGGGACTAAAAAGGGTGGAGACCACAGCTCTACGTGTTTTATACAAGGCAAATGTAAACATGATGGGTATACGTTGTAGCTGCTTCAGCATATCTCACTCATATTGGTTCTTGAACATATGGTGGGTATGACTGCATTTTTTTTTTCACGAAATTATAATGATCTTTGGTAAGCGTCCTAAATATACCTATGAAAATGATTCACGATCTGCAAATTTTAAATGAAAAACTCAAAGGAAGTATCACAGTGAGTCTCTCTCTCTCTCTCTCGTTCTCACTCTAAGGCTCCTTCCCAGACATCATCTTGCACTTTGACTAAGTGACTGAAGTAATTATCTTTTTTTGACACGCAGACTATATTATACTGTTGTTACAAGTTATTTTTAGGAAGATTTTTTTCTTTACGCTTACTGTTTAGGTAGGGGCTTCTCTGGATGAGTGCATCGTCCTCAGTCACTCCAAGCTGCTTTTATTTTTATTTTCGTATTAATTATTCTCTCAGTGTGGATGGAATAGGGATTTATCCTTTCAAGGTCTCTGTGTCGATGTCCCGCTAGCAGTCGGTTCAATCCATGCCCTGGGTGTTTTGTGTTAGGGCCTGCAATTTATCCCTGTAAAATCCAAATCGCAGGTCCGTTCCGAATCAGAAGTAGAGGTCGGAGTAAGTGCGTGAGCCTAGACTCCAATTCGGTTTTGATAGCGAGCCTGCTGCCTTTGACGGGTGGAAGGTAATGCCGACGGGCTCCTGCATCTTCAAATCGGAAGGGCACTGTAGGGCCTTTTTTTAAGTTGGATGGCACTGGCACCAATCTAAAAAACAGGCCCTTGATTAATCTTGGGAGGGCTCTTCGTGTTGGCCATTGAAACATCCTTTGTCTCTCTCTCTCTCTCTCTTTTTTTTTTTTTTTACAACAAAGGAGGCAGCTCAGGGGCACAAAATAAACAATAATATAAAAAAAAGCCCGCTAATCGCTGCTCCCATAAAAGAATCAGAAAAGGTGGCCAAAAGCAAGGTCAAACTCGGGAGGAGAGGTGTCCTGATACCCTCCTTTTGAAAGACTTCAAGTCGCAGGCAGGAGGAAATACAGATGAAGGAAGATTGTTCCAGAGTTTACCATCGTGAGGGATGAAAGAGTGAAGATGCTGGTTAACTCTTGCATAAGGGGTTTGGACAGTATAGGGATGAGCATGAGTAGAAAGTCGTGTGCAGCTGGGCCGCGGGAGTGGGGGAGGCATGCAGTTAGCAAGTTCGGGAGAGCAGTCAGCGTGGAAATATCGATAGAAGATAGAAAGAGAGGCAACATCGCGGCGGAATTTAAGAGGTAGAAGACTATCAGTAGGAGGAGGATAACTGATGAGACGAAGAGCCTTAGCCTCCACTCTGTCCAGAAGAGCTGTGTGGGTGGAGCCTCCCCACACGTGAGATGCATACTCCATACGAGGGCAGACAAGGCCCCTGTATATGGATAGCAACTCGTCCCACCGAGCTGAAGCAAAATGCCAGAAGCATCGCCTCCTTGGTGGGTCCAGAGGATGTACAGGAGCGATAGGACAGGATACAGAAATAAGGTTATGATCGGAGGAGCCCAACGGAGAGAAGAGTTTGACAGAGTAAGCAGAAGGATTAGAGGTAAGGAAGAGGTCTAGAATGTTGGGCCTGTCTCCAAGACGGTCGGGAATACGAGTAGGGTGCTGAATCAACTGCTCTAGGTCGTTGAGGAGAGCAAAGTTGTAGGCTTGTTCACCAGGCTGGTCAGTGAAAGAGGATGAAAGCCAAAGCTGGTGGTGAACATTGAAATCTCCCAAGATGGAGATTTCAGCGAAGGGAGAGTGGCTCAAGATGCGCTCCACTTTAGAGTTCAAATAGTCAAAGAGTTTTACATAGTTAGTAGACTTAGGTGAGAGATAAACAGCACAGATGTATTTAGTAATAGAATGACAATGAAGTCTTAGCCAGATGGTGGAAGATTCAGAGGAGTCAAGGTCGTGGGCACGAGAGCAAGGATGTCGTTGCGCACGTAGGCGCAAGATCCTGCTTTGGATTGAAATTTAGGATAGAGATAGTAGGAGGGAACAGAGCAGAGGTTGCTGTCAGTAGCCTCATAAACCTGTGTTTCGGTGAGAAAGAGAAGGTGAGGTTTAGAGAAGGAGAGATAGTGTTCCACAGAATGAAAACTAGAACGGAGACCGCGAATGTTGCAGAAATTGATAAGGAGGAGGTTCGAGGAGTTATCGGGACACCTCTCAAGTCGGCAGCCAGAAGGGGAGTCCTCCCTGGGGGAATTTATGGTCCCCCCCCCCCCCCCCCAGGCGGGGACTCCGAGGCAGTTATTTTTTTTTGCCATGTTGAATTTTGTGTTTTTTGTGAATGTAGTGTGGTGTAGAAAGAGAGAGGAACTGTCTTTAGAGAGCATGCTGAACTGCTCTCTGGTGTTGATGAGACAAAAGGAAAACGATTAGTGAGGACATGGGAAGGGTCTCTGAAGGGCTTCAGCACCCTCCTCGCTTCCCATAATATTATATCCTCACCGGGAGAAGCTCACGCCCGTTCGGTAGGTGTCTTCCTACCTACTCGGTAGATTAGGAACTAAATTAGTAAAAGGAATGGGTTTAGTAGGGTAAAGATGGATATTAGGAGAATTTCAAACGAAATGGCCTGGGACTAGTGAGATCAGGGGTGCCGGGTACACCTACTATTGGTCCATCATTATCAATGGTACCAGCAAAATGCATATATTTGTGGTGGAGCTTACTTCGGTTGATGAGCGTATAATGCTGTATGGACTTGAGCACATCTTGGACTCCATGTATCTTATCTTAGTGTACGGTCCTATCCACATGTGTAAAATCAAATAGAAGGAGATGGTCTACTTTAAACTCTGATCTGTACTAAACCACTGCTTCTTTGAGGGCTCACTTATTGTTATGGGGAACTTATGGGGAGCAACATGTTCAGACATTATTTATGTCATTTATAAAGCTAACTTAATATAAAACAAAAACAATAACAACAAAAAAACGGGACACAAAATGACAAGTTGTGAAAGCTAATAATTGAAAACCTATTAATAGGCTCTCGAATTAGAAACATGTATAATGTGCATTACTCATTTTTAAGGCGGTGGTTGAACGGATAGCGAGACGGCCCCGCGTTCAGGAGGACGCGAGTTCAATCCCCGACCGGTGTCACCAAGCTGGGATTTTTCAGCCTTCGCCGAGTGGCTTAAAACTACCCACATGCTGTCCAGAAGACCACCTATCAACCCAGACTCTAGATTGTAGGATTAAAGATGAGGTCCGGGAGGGCAGCATGAGCCAATGCAAGATGGCGCCACTATAAACACTCGCCTGCGCCAGAACGGGCTGGGCCGACCAAAAGGCTCCACCGGGAAGAAGCCTTGGACCGACCATCAGGATCCACCCGGAAGAAGCCTACCGGCGCAATAGCCCAAGACGTAAAAAAAAAAAAAAAAAAAAAATTAGAACCAAGCTTCTCTTTGACGATTGGAGCTCCAAAGTGGAGCACATTCTGACTCACTCTCCCTTCGCTGAAATCTCCATCCTAGGAGATTTCAATGTTCACCACCAGCTTTGGCTTTCATCCTCTTTCACTGACCATCTTGATGAACAAGCCTACAACTTTGCTCTTCTCAATGATCTAGAGCAGTTGGTTCAACACCCTACTCGTATTCCCAACCGTCTTGGAGAAACGCACAACATTCCAGACCTCTTCCTAACCTTTAATGTTTCAGCTTACTCTGTCAAAGTGTTCTGTCCGTTGGGGTTCTTCGATCACAACCTTATTTCTGTATTTTGTCCTATCGCTACTGGACAGCCTCTGGACCCACTGAAGAGGCGGTGCTTCTGACATTTTGCTTCAGCTCGGTGGGACGACCTTAAGGATGTACTTTTCCGATTTTCCGTGGAATAATTACTGCTTCCAGGAGAGAGAGTCCTCTGTGTGCGCCCAGCGCATCACTCAGGTGATTGTCTCTGGAATGGAGGCACACATTCCACGTACTATCTCTAATCCTCATGCTAAAAAACCTTGGTTGAATCACGCTTGTTCTCGTGCTATCAGAGATGGAGAGGCAGCTCACAGAAGGCACAAGAGCCTTCGAACTCCTTCTAATCATGATCTTTACATTATATTCTTCGACTTACTAAAGCATCTTTCATAAATAAAAAATGTCAAAACCTTGCTTTTTTTCTAGTTCTTCCCGTGACTTCTGGCACCTAGCCAAAAATATCTCCTCCAATTTCACTTCTTCATTTTTCCATCCTCTCCTTAACCCTGACGGCAGCACCGCCGTCTCATCTATCTCTAAGGCTGAACTCTTCTCTCAAACTTTCTGTAACAACTCCACTCTGGACGATTATGGGCATATTCCTCCTACTCATCCCCCCTCTGACTCCTATTTGCCTGTTATTAAGATTCTTCAGAATGATGTTTTCTATGCCCTCTCTGGCCTGAACTCTCAGAAGGCATATGAACCTGATGGAGTGCCTCCTATTGTCCGTAATAACTGTGCCTCCGTGCTGACACCCTGCCTGGTCAAACTCTTTCGCCTCTGCCTGTCAACATCTACATTTCCTTCCTGCTGGAACTATGCCTTCTTACAGCCTGTGCCTAAGAAGGGTGACCGATCCAATCCCTCAAACTCTCGCCCTATAGCTTTACTTTCCTGCCTATCTAAAGCTTTTGAATCAATCCTTAACCGGAAGATTCAAAAGCATCTATCCACTTCTGACCTTTTATCTGATCGACAGTATGGGTTTGGCAAGGGGCGTTCTATTGGCGATCTTCTTGCTCTCTTAATGGGAAAGTTCGCCGTGGATTAAAATTGTATTTATGGTCATGAATAATTTATATATTGTATATATTAGTACCTTTGTTTTCATATGAAAATTTCAATCTGAAAGGAAATTTTAAGAAAATTATTTTCTTTTTCTTCATGAAAATTATGTAATATTTTTCTCATCCATTTATTCTACTGAATTTCTTGTGACAGGCACATCTGATAATTATTTGTAATTCTAACAATTTGTCAAGATTTTTTTTTTACCGTTTTTGTTAATTTTTTTTAATTCGAAAATTGTTTTTGAAAAAGTTCCCACACACCGAAACTATGCCGTTTAAAAAAAAAAAAAAACATCGTGTATAAAATTAGTACTATATATGATCTTGTATGTCCTAAATTTTCATGAAATTCGTGCATAAAATAAAACAGAAAATAGTTTTACTTTCATTTTGTACTAGTTTTGAGAAATTGTGATTGAAATTTTGCTAAAGTTCTTCGGCCCAGTGAAGGTACTATATTGTTAATGCCATTTCTAGATGAATTATATGGGATCAATAATCACATATCAGTAAGTGCATAAAATTATCAGGCACCTTGTCCTCCCTTATGAAGGTACTAATTGCTCTAAGGTAAGGCTGTCAGGGAGAGCCACGCCCCTCATTGTTGCAAGGTTCGATCAGTACTCTCCAGGTGCATTGCAATCGGTTGGAATTCCTTTGTCTGTCTTCCTCTTCTTTTTTATTGTCGTCTTCGGTGTAATTCTTCTCTTTTCTTTCATTTCTAATCCACTTTCTATGTATTCATTTGTTCTAACATTTTTGTAAGCAGGTTGCACTTTTCATATTCATAATTGTGTTCCAAAACTCTTACCTAGGTTAAAAACTTCACCCTCAAGATTGCTGCATGTTTGATTTTCCAACATTTATTCCATACTTTGGCGTGCCAGCTAATGCGCCGCAGGCAGCGTGCCACGCCCGCGCGGTAGCCATTTAAATCTCCTCGCTATTGGCACTTAAAATTATGTCTGACTGAAAAAAAATCTACTATTCGAAAGCCAAAGGATAGGGTATTGCTATATACCATATTACTCAATTTCGTATTTTTATACAATTATTTTCATATTTTCATGGTGGACTCTCCCCTTAACTGACTCTTGGTCATCCTCTATTAGCTGTTTCGATGAAACTTTCTCAGTTGCGCTAGACATATCGAAAGCTTTCGATAGAGTCAGGCACAAGTCTTTGCTTTCTAAACTGCCCTCTTTCGGATTCTATCCCTCTCTCCTTTATCTCCAGTTTCCTTTCCGGACGTTCTATCTCTGCTGTGGTAGATGGTCACTGTTCTTCCCCTAAACCTATCAACAGTGGTGTTCGACAGGGCTCTGTCCTATCACCCACTCTCTTCCTGTTATTCATCAATGATCTTTCCATAACAAACTGTCCTATCCACTCATACGCTGATGACTCCACTCAGCATTATTCAACTTCTGTCAACAGAAGACCCTCTCAACAAGAATTACCAGACTCCATACTGGAGGTTGCAGAACGCTTAATCTCTGACCTTGCTAACGTTTCCGATTGTGGTAAAATGAACCTTGTGGCCTTCAATGCCTCAAAAACCCAATTTCTCCACCTATCAACTCGACACAATCTTCTAAACACCTATCCCCTATTCTTCGACAACACTCAGCTATCACCTTCTTCAACGCTAAATATCCTTGGTCTGTCCTTAGCTCAAAATCTCAACTTGAAACTTCACATCTCCTCTCTTACTAAATCAGCTTCCTCCAGGTTGGGCGTTCTGTATAGTCTCCGCCAGTTCTTCTCCCCCACACAGTTGCTATCCATATACAGGGACCATGTCCGCCCTCGTATGGAGTATGCATCTCACGTGTGGGGGAGCTCCACTCACATAGCTCTATTGGACAGAGTGGAGTCTAAGGCTCCTCGTCTCATCAGCTTGCCTCCTCTTACTGACATCCATCTACCTCTTAAATTCCTCCGCCATGTTGGTCCTCTTTTTATCTTCTATCGATATTTTCATGCTGACTGCTCTTCTGAACTTGCTAAGTGCATGCCTCCCCCACCTCTCCCGCGGCCCCGCTGCACACGACTTTCTACTCCTGCTCATCCCTATACTATCCAAACCCCTTACGCAAGTTAACCAGCATCTCCATTCTTTCATCCCCTTCAATGGTAAACTTTGGAACAGTCTTCCTTCGTCTGTATTTCCTCCTGCCTATGACTTGACCTCTTTCAAGAAGTGTGTATCAAGAAAACTCTCCACCCGAAATTGACCTCTCTTTTGGCTACTCTTTACTTTTTATTTTTGTGGGAGCGTCGAGCAGCGGGCTTTTTTTTGTACCCTTTTTGTTGCCCTTGTGAGGAATCCTTTGATGTAAAAAAAAAAAAAAAAAAAAACTCGAAATACCTGCTGAATGCTCTTCTGAACTCACTAACTGCATGTCTCACCCTATCCAGCGGCACCGCTGCACACGACTTTCTATTCTTGCCCATCCCTATTTTATCTAAATCGCTTATGCAAGAGTTAATCAGCATCTTATTTTCTTTATCACTTCCGCTGGTAAACTCTCGAACAGCCCTCCTTTGTATGTATGTTCTCGTGGCTACGACTTGAACTCTTTTTAAGAGGAGCGTATCAACACACACACACACACACACACACACACACACACACGCAATCGCGAGCACATGCAAGAGGGATGAAGCATGTATTGTATGAAGGCCCTGTTATTAGCCTACCCAGATATCGATCATACTAAGGCTTGCTCGAATCGGGAGGGTAATGGCTGCCGATGACGACTTCAACTCATGATATGGCCGTGGTGAATTACACACACACACACACACACACACACACACACGCTCTCCGTTCCGCTCCGGTAACTCGGTGGTCGGGCAGGCGGAGGTTCGAGCCAGAGGAGCAGGCACTGCCCCCTTTGAGCAAGGAGGATGGGGTGTGCGTTGTGTGAAGGTCCTGCAGTACCAAGAGATGACTAAAATAAGCTTGCTGATGATTGCGAGCCCAGCTCGTGTGGATGAATTCCCCCCCCCCTCCCCCCCACACAGATCAGTTGTTTAAGGCCTGGGCTGCTAGGCTCCCGTGTGTGAATGCCTCACCATGCAATACCCAGAGGGCGACAATACTGAGTTTGCTTGGGTCGGGAGGGTACTTGATGACGATAAGGAGTCCTGTTCGTGATTAGGTCGTGGTGAAACACACACACACACACACACATACACAATCACACACACACACACATACAATCACACATGTATTAAGAGACAATAACATTTTTTTTTTTATTCTAACTCAATCGTACGTACACGGAGAATTCAAGAAAATATAATCATAAATCGTCTCTGCTGTTGTGTTCACCTCTCTCCCATTTCGAAGATAACGTATGTTCTATTATATTTCAGGATTAGAAATACGTATATCCGCGCTTTCGATTCTTGTGAATAGTAAGTTTTACTGACTGAGAGGATATATATATAAAATATTTAATGTATGGAGTTCAAAAAGACTGAAAAAATAACCTTTATGTTGGGTACTAGAAATATCCTCCTGACGTACACACGAGAGTTACATGCGTATGAAATGAGTCATGCAACAACAACAACCAAAAAAAAAAAAATGCGAGAGCAGATGTAATGAAGATAAGAAAATCGGAGCAACACATTACATTTTAGAAAAGTACCGTAAAATATAAAAATGAGCACACATTGAAACTCTCTCTCTCTCTCTCTCTCTCTCTCTCTCTCTCTCTCTCTCTCACACACACACTCACACACACACGCACACACACACCAAAAACACACACACACGCGCATGCGCATGCATAAGCACATGTACACGTACACAAGCGCACACACACACACACACACACACACACACACACAACATATATACTCTTCATATCTTAAATGTTTAGACGCAAAATTAAACGCAGCAATAACTGAATGATCAAAGATATAATTACACCTGAATTAATGCGAAAAGCAATTACATTATATAAATTGTTCCGACCTACGCCCGCTTACCTGCTCTTCTCTTACCTAAACAATAATGACATTTAAGGAAAGAAAAGTAGCATTATATGGTCATATTTTGTAAGTTATGTTCGTGTAAAATTCCGTTTTCCTGGAAGGACGTGAAATGTAGTTTGCGGTTAACCCAATATGTGTTTCAGCCGGATTTGTACTTAAAAAAATATTCTTCATTCAGATTATGATTCGTTAGGTCAAACGCAGTTAAACAAATAAATATTTCATTCAACATTTATTTGTCAAAGAAGAAAACGCTGACGAAATATTAGAAAAGTTTCATTATATGAAGTGTTAACGAAAAAGAGGTAAAGGTGAAACTAATACAAATGGCGAGACAAAGAGAGCTGATGAGGGCTCGAGATAGCTAGGAAGTGAATAAGACATTGCGTATCCACAAAAACGCAATATACAATACACTGACGATAATAAAAATAGACAACTGACGTTTGAAAAAAAATATACAAGATGCACGCGTTCGATTAAGTGGATAAGAGAGAGAGAGAGAGAGAGAGAGAGAGAGAGAGAGAGAGAGAGAGAGAGAGAGAGAGAGAGAGAGAGAGAGAGAGAGAGAGAGAGAGAGAGAGAGAGAGAGAGAGAGAGAGAGAGAGAGAGAGAGAGATGGTTATGCTTATTGTTTCAGTGTTGATAAATTATCTCGTTCAAAGAAAGACTTTTGACATTATGACGTATAATATGAAATGAAGACATGGAAGAGTGTAAGAAGAATGAAAGAAAAAAAAAGAATGAAGAGAGTAAAGAAGAAATTGATCAAACAATCAATGAGGTGATACGTCAAGGGTCGTTCGTCCCGCGTACACTATGATGCTAAACCCAACGGGTCCTTGGGGCAAGTCTCCATGCAGGCACCTTTTCCATTCCATACCTCTTTGAAGAATTGATCGATTTCTTCAAGCTACCAATTTTTTGGGCGTCCCCTTAGCCTCCTCCACTCGGTTTGCCCCTCTTAGAAACGTCCTACACCCAAATCTACTTACCATGGTCGCTCTTTTCTAGGCCTTGCCGGTTATTATAGGGCCTTTGTCAAAAATTTTGCGTCTATCGCATCCCATTTAACGCGTCTTCTAAAGAAGAATGTTCCCTTCGTGTGGAACGACGCTCATAAACCGAATTTCAATACTCTCAAACACGCTCTGACACATGCTCCGATCCTAGCGTTTCCTGACTACTCCTTTCTCTTTACTATGTGCACAAACGCTTCTTCTTTTGACATTGGTGCTGTTCTTATGAAGACTGTAGAAGTGTAAATGGACAACGTCCACATGTCATTGTTTACGCTAGCCGTGTACTTACTGATCCTGACTCAAGGTGCTCAGTAACTCACCTTGAAACCCTAGCTGTTGTCTGGGCTCTCAAACATTTCAAGGATATTATTTTTAATTATCCTATCACAGTTTACACTGACCACACTGCAGTTACAACTCTTTTCAGTGGCAAGAATCCCACTGCCGCCTGGGCTAGGTGGTACCTCACCATCCAACAGTTCAACGCAGTGATAAAGTATCTACCGGGTAAAGCCAACAATGTCGCTGACGCGTTGTCCCGACATATTCATGTCGCTGCAGTTTCTCAGGTCCAGAACTTCTCACTTGATGAGCTTCAGACGGCCCAAAGCCATGACGCGTTGTGGTCTAAAGTCGTCTATGCCTTCGAGTCTGACGATGACTCTATATTATCTCATTTACCTGCGCCCCTATCTGCCTTTTCCTTATGGATTTGTTTGTCGCACAGTGGCCATTAACGGAAGATACGTTACTCAGATTGTCATCCCTACTGCTCTGGTAAAGACTGTCCTGCAGCTTCTACATGACCCTCAGTATGCTGGTCAGCCCGGACGGGACAGAACCCAAGCTCCGGCTCGTGCTAAATATTTCCGGCCTACAATGAGACTTGCTATTGAAAAACATGTTGCACATTGTATCCTGTGCACAAAGCAAAGGTTCTACTAAGAATGCTCCAATTTTGGAATATCTGCTAACTGATGGACCTTTTGATGTTGTCGGCATTGATCAGTTACAGCTCCCTTGTAGTCATCAAGGCTCCTCATACGTCCTTGTCTGCGTTGATCACTTCATCCGTTCAGTGGTCTTAGCCCCATTACGCAGTAAGTCTGCTACACAGTCAGTCAAGCGCTTGTTTGTAACTTGATGTGTCACTACACGTTTCCTCGTGTACTTCTCAGTAATAATGGGACAGAATTTAAGAACCAAGTTCTTCGTGACATTTGCCAACAGTTTAAAATCAAACAAACATTCACTACTGCACATCATCCGGCGTCTAATGGCCTTGTCGAAAGTACCAACAGGAACATTCTAGAGATTCTCCGTCATTATGCAGGTCGTTTTCATAAATCTTTTTTTTTACAGCAAAGGAAACAGCTCAACGGCAAAAAAAAAAAAAAAAAAAACCTTAACGGAAAAAAAGCCCGCAAATCACTGCTCTTTTAAAAAGAGTTAAAAGGAGTGACCAAAAGAGGGGTTAATTTCGAGAGGAGAGGTGTCCTGATACACTCCTCTTGAAAGAGTTCAATTCGTAGGCAGGAGGAAATACAGATGAAAGAATATTGCTCCAGAGTTTACAAGTGTGAGGGATGAAAACGTGAAAGTGCTGGTTAACTATTGCATAAGGAATTTAAACAGTATAGGGATGAGTTTGAGCAAAAGGCGTGTGCAGCGGGCCCGCGGAAGGGGGGGAAACATGCAGTTAGCAAGTTCAATAGGGCAGTCAGCATAAAAATATCGGTAGAAGAACATGGCGGCGGGATTTAAGAGGTAGGAGACTGTCAGTATGAGGAGGGGAGTTGATGAGACGAAGAGCCTTAGACTCTTCTCTGTCCAGGAGAGCTGTGTGAATGGAGCCCCACCACACGTGAGATGCGTGCTCCATACGAGGGCGGACAAGGCCCCTGTGTATGGATAGCAACTGTGCGGGGGAAAATAACTGGCGAAGACGAAACAGAACACCAAACCTCGAGGAAGCTGATTTAGTGAGAGAAGAGATATGAAGTTTCCAGTTAAGATTTTGAGTTAAGGATAGACCGATAATATTTAGTGTATAAGAAGGTGACAGCGAAGTTCTGTCAAATAATAGGGAATAGGTGTTTGGAAGATTATGTCGGGTTGAGAGGCGAAGAAATTGAGTTTTTGAGGCATTGAAGTACATTAGGTTCCTTCTGCCCCAATCGGAAAAAAATCGGGAGATTGATTACCAAATGTTGCTGCCTGTATTAACAACTCTGCCAATTTCTCCACAGACAAAGCGCCTCAATACATCCTGTTTGGCTATGACAAAAGGCTGCCTTATGATGTCATTCTGCAGACTCCTCGCCCCCTCTATTCCTTTGACGACTACTCTCAGAAGCAGCTCCTCAACTTTCAAACTATTCATGCTTCTGTAAGGGATAAGCTTAAAGCTTCCCGCGAGGAGATGCTGCGTAAACACCACCTTCAAGAAAGTATCATCACCTTTAATGTTGGAGACTCTCTGATGAAGCATGTACCTGACCGCTTTTTCAAAATGATCCCTAAATTTTCAGGCCCTTACCTTATTACTGCAAAGATGCATGGTAATAAATTTAACTTTCATGACCCGGTCAGTCATTGCTCAGAGTTAGTTCACGCTGATAGGCTCAAGCATTTGAGTGTGTCACTTCCGCCTAACAATCAGCCTCCTACTCCCACCTCTACCTCTGGACCTTCCATTCTTTCCCCACCTGACACTAGCTCCTCTTCCTGCAGACAGAAGTTGAGGTCTGCTAGTCGTCTTTCTTAATTATATATTTTTTTCATCGTCATTTTTTTTCTTTTTGTTGTGAAGCTACCCCAGATGACATACTATTTTTGTTATGTACCTTTTTTTTTTTGGTTAAAGGTTTTTCACCTAAGGTTGTATAATGGATCATGTGAGGACACATGCCGGTGGTGGCCGAGCGATATTGTAGTGTAGGCCAAAAATATTTAGATCGGACTCCCTTTTGAGCGTCGACCGAAAAAGGCGCCGTGATAACTATTTCAACTTTCTCTTCATCAACATTTGGAACATTCGCGGTCTAATTTCCATTATGTGGAACACCATGACATACATATGTGCTTTTTATTTATCACCTAACTCTAACAAATATGTTGAAAGGCGAGTATGGAGTTCAGTATATGAAACTGAACTACTTTAATTATTGCAATAAAACAGTTGTTTCCAAGTAACCGAATTTTACTAAAAGCATAGTATGAATGATATAAATTGACCAACATAAAATTTATAAGCAATACTCGAGTCAGAGACAACTGAGTTAATCTACACAACGATATATCTGATCTGATCCACCTATCACCTCCTAAGCCATCTTCTCCAAATATTTCCCTTTCTCTTTCTTATCCTCCGTCTCATTCTACTACCACTTCTTCTCCTACTTTTCTCTTTCTCCGCCTCATCCTCCTTCTCCTCTGTCAGCAGTAAGAAGAACTACTCAAGCGATTCCATATACTCTCGCTGGAAATTAGACGTTTACGAGGAGATATGATTCAGGTCTTCCGTTACCAGAGGAGGTTCAGTAATTTCCATCATTCTGATTTTTTTGAGCTGCAAACCAAAGTAAAAACTAGAAGCAACGGTCTACCTGTTCCAGCGAAGTGATGTAATACACTGAAAGGAGTTTCTTTTCAGATCCAGTCAACCGAATTTGGAAAAATACCCTGCAGAGGTAGTAGGAACAAAAAACAAACTTAAAAAATCGCATAGACCGTTACCTCGTTGCAACTGGAGTAAATTGAATGTACGCACAGAGTGCTTTAACCCCGGTTTACACAGTCACGACTTTGTCTCCGATAACGCCACGATCTCGCAATCATGGCGTTGTCGTGAGTTGTTTTCAAAATGGTTTTCATCGATTCGTGGCCTGTCGGTGACATGTCTGCGGCCCTCTGGGGCGACACTGATGACGTCACAATTTGTCGTCGAAGCGTCGGCTACTCTTCGGCGACTCTTCGGCGAAGCTTCGGCGAAGTGTTGCCGACAAGTTTTGGTCTGTCGCCGACAAAAATGAGTTGAAAACCGTTGAAATTTCAAATTTTGCGCGGCAACCGCAATCGGGACGGGAATTTATACCTCGGAGTCGCCTCGGCGAGCATAGTTTCTCGCCTCGCCACCACTGACAAGACCTCCCCAGCTGACACCTCACGCCATCAGCTGATTGTCCAAGCATGTCGTCAAAGGACCTTTTCGCCACCGAACAGGTTGAAGATACTGATCTGCCGGAGACCATGGGGCAGGAGGTTGATATTGACATCGTGGTGGGCGCTGAGGAGATGTTATGGGGGTTCTACTGCTGCTGGTGGACTGTGGCGCAACCACAAGCAGACGCGGCATATTTAGGTCAGCTGAGCACAGCTGATGCTCAGCTAGGAGATAGTGGCCAAGGTTTTACCTGACGGCGACATGTTTCCAACGCGTCAGGGACAAAAAAGCCGGAAGGCCACGATTCGGGTCAGCCTTTGTCGAGGCCGAAGTCGTAACTGTGTAAACCAGGCATTAGTCAGCTATGTTGGTTGGCATCACGTGACATTCGAGTGGATCGAATCACCATAGCGGGCAACTTCAACATGAGGCATGGTGCCTGTCTTTCCATGTTTCCAAGTTTTCATGTTTCTCCTCCTCCTCTGCCTCCTCCTCTTCCTCCTCTCCCTCTTCTCCCTCCCTCCCCCTCTTCCTTATCCTCCTCCCCTTCATCTTCCTCATCCTCTTCCCTTATTTTCCTGTTTCTGCTCTTTCTCCTCCTACACCTTTAGAACTCTACACATCTCTCCTCTCCACTTCCTCCCCTTCCCCTCCTTCTCCTCATCTTGCTCTTCCTCACCCCTCCTCCTCTTCCTATTTCTTTGTTTTTCCTGCATGCACCTTTACCACTGTGTTCATCTCCTCTCCTCTCCCCTCTCCTTCTCCTCTTCCTGTTTCGCATCTTCATCTTCCTTCTTCTCTTTTTTTCCTTTTCCTTCTTCTCTTCTTCCTCCTCCCCCTCCTCCTCCTCCGCCCTTAAGGTCTCAGCCATATGAAGAGCGACTAAACTTCTTTACACTGGAAAGGACACGTTTAAAAAGAAATATAAATCAGGTCTTCAAGTACCTGAAAAAAGATCGGTAACGTCGATCACTCTGAATTATTTAAGTTGCACACCAAAACAACTAGGAGTAACGGTCTACCAATTCAAACGAGGCTATGTAGTACACCCTTTGGCAGGATATTCTTTTTAAACAGAGTCATCCACCATTGGAAAAATCTTCCACCGGAAGTTGTACGTCCGAATACCATCAACTCATTTGAAATTCAATCGACCGTAATTTTGTTGCGTCAGGAATAAACTGGATACGAAGAGCTGCTCTGCTTCGTGCCTCCTATAAAAGCACGAAATGACTGCCAAACATTAAATCACCAGAACAGGCAACCTCGTAATAAGCCAATATACTTTATGTTGTCTGCATTACTTTTACTTATCGATATACATAGTTCTGGCTTTTTCTTCATTTTGTTTATGCTTAATACATGTATCACACACCAGGTAATGAGAGGATCATGAATACCTCAAGACACGATGATAATGATGTTTTTAAAGGGGAGTTGAAGATTAAACATTACCCGTGTAGTTACAGCTCACGCCTCACCTGAAAAAGAGAACATAACTCATTAATTACAGAGAGAGAGAGAGAGAGAGAGAGAGAGAGAGAGAGAGAGAGAGAGAGAGAGAGAGAGAGAGAGAGAGAGAGAGAGAGAGAGAGAGAGAGAGAGAGAGAGAGAGAGAGAGAGAGAGAGAGAGAGAGAGAATTTAAAGTTAACCTTTTCCTGCAAGCACAAGGTACAATTACATCAATTTTCTAACCTCTTATCCTTCTTTAAATCTTCGTGAAACAGTAAATTCTTACTGACAAGTTCATAGAAACACACAAACTCACATACACACAAGCAAACAAAAACACATGCACACATACACACAGCCACACCAGCCCACTGTCCATCAATGGCTGACACGAGTTAACCACCTGCTGTTTGGATAGCCCTCGCCTGAGAGTAATCTCCGAGTGAAGCTTCTTCAGGACTCGGTAAGTGTGTCGGCGGTCATTTGAATTGAAATGGCATCTTAAGTGAGACACCTGACATACCTTTCCTTGTCTCTCAGAGGACCTGTGGTCTCGATTCCCAGCAAGCCTGGCAGCGTGATTCCCCAGCGTCTCCCCCGAAGCAAAATGGTTCCATGATTTCGGGAGTTCTCCATTGCAGTCCTTTGCAGATTTAAAAAGTTTCCACGTTTGAAACTATTTCACAGTTCTAGAGGGTCTTCAAGGTTACTAAGCACATTAAACCCATGTTGGACTGCACCTACATATTTACGAGCACATGCAAAGTTTTTCAGTAAAACAAAACCAAACAGACTCAAAAAGTTAAACTTGCATTCTCTAGAAAGGCGAAGGGTGCGTGGAGACATGATCGAGGTTTATAAATGGATAGAAGGGCTTTAATAAGGGAGACATTCATAAGGTTTTGTTGGTAAGAGAACCGGGTAGGACACGAAGTAATGAGTTTAAACTGGATAAATTCAGATTCAACAGGGACATAGGCAAAAATTGGTTTACAAACAGGGTGGTGGATGAGTGGAATAGGCTCAGCAGTCACGTGGTGAGTGCCAATACAATTGTCACATTAAAAAATAGACTAGATAAATTCATGGACAGTGATATTAGGTGTGGTTAGATACCCGGGGACTTAGGGTCAAAGGAGCTGCCTCGTACAAGCCTACCGGCCTCTTGCAGACTCCTGCGTTCTTATGTTCTTATGTTCTTATGTTCTTATGGAATGTATGCCTTCATTCCACAGACAATCACCTATGTGGTGCGCTGGGCACACACAGAGGGCTCTCTATCCTGGAAGCAGTAAGCATTGCACGGCAAATCGGAAAAGTAAACCCTCAGGTCGTCCCACAGAGCTGAAGCAAAATGCCAGAAGCATCGCCTCTTCGGTCGGTCCAGAGAATGTACAGGAGCGATAGGAGAAGATACAGAAATAAGGTTGTGATCGGAGGAGCCCAACGAAGAGAACAGTTTGACAGAGTAAGTAGAAGGGTTAGAGGTAAGTTGGCCTAGTATCTTCAGCCTGTCTCCAAGACGGTCGGGAATACGTGTAGGGTGCTGAACCAACTGCTCTTGATCGTTGAGGAGAGCAAAGTAGTGTGTGAGCTTGTTCACCAGGTTGGTCAGTGAAAGAGGAGGAAAGCCAAAGCTGGTGGTGAACAATGAAATCTCCCAAGATGAAGATTTCAGCGAAGGGAGAGTGGGTCAAGATGTGCTCCACTTTAGAGTTCAAATAGTCAAAGAATTTTCCGTAGTTAGTAGAGTTAAGTGAGAGATAAACAGCACAGATGTATTTAGTAATATAATGACAATTAAGTCTTAGCCAGATGGTGGACAATTCAGAAGAGTCAAGGTCGTGGGCACGAGAGCAGGTGATGTCGTTGCACACGTAGGCGCAACATCCAGCTTTGGATTGAAATTTAGGATAGAGATAGTAGAAGGTGACAGAGTAGAGAATGTTGTCAGTAGCATCATAAGCCTGTGTTTCGGTGAGGAAGAGAAGGCGAGGTTTAGAGGAGGAGAGATGGTGCTCCACAGATTGAAAATTAGAGCAAAGACCGCGAATGTTGCAGAAATTGATAAGAAAGAGGTTCGCCAGTGTACCATCGACTCGCCCGTCTACCCTCTTAACACAATTTACCTACACAGTAGGATCCCCAAGTGAGCCTGTCAGTCCACTCTGATTTTTGGGTCTGTCCAGTGACAAAGAATATTTGAAGTCCACTCATGCAAGCTTGATCCAAGGCAGTTCACTATTTTCTAGCTGGGCAGTAACTCTTTCTCTTATTTTGCTGGTCCTGGACTTATCACACGTATTACTAAACCTGTAACATGAATGATCTCGTAAGGCTGCTGCACATGTACTTCTTCATCAGCCATCACATCATAACCCGCAGACTGACCTAGTTATATCTTGAAGATCAGCGATTTGCAGGTAATGAAGTTCCTGTCCACACTTCACGCCACACCATTTCACTCTACCGCTACCCTCATCAACTCCACCTTCCCAGTCCAGATGTCTTCGGCTAACCAATCCTCGCCTCCTTTCAGATACATTTCGTTTTATTATGTAACCTAGAATATGAATGTGATTTGTCTAACGCCATAATCATTTAAGGGTAGGCGGTGGCCGAACTGGTAGCGTACTGGACCCACATTCGCCGCGTGATGGACGACGCGGGTTCGAATCCCCACGCTACCACTCGGATTTTTCAGTCACCGCCGAGTGGCTTAAAACTACCCATATGCTGTCCTGAAGACCACCCATCAACCCGGACTCTAGAGGAAGCCGTCCAAGCGAATCAAGAACGAGTTCCGGGGGGCAGCATGAGCCAATGCAAGATGGCGCCACTAAAACACTCGCCTGCGCCAGAACGGGCTGGGCCGACCATCAGGCCCCACCTGGAAGAAGCCTTGGGCCGACCATCAGGCCCCACCAGGAAGATGCCTACCGGCGCAACAGGCAACGACGTAAAAAAAAAAAAAAAAAAAAAAAAAAAAATGTAATCTTACTGATAAAGTTATATTAATATTACAAAGCACAATTTACACACACACACACACACACACACACACACACACACACACACACTTGTTCCGAGAAACATATAACAAGCAACCAGCCAGCAACCACCACCCGTGTCTCGTCGGCCCGGGCTTAGCACCTCCTTACTAAGCCTGGGTTTCCCTGAGTGACCTCCCAGATACTGCCCACCTGCATCCCTCTGGGACCTGTCACCTGAACCCAGCATCCTACCTGAGGATTAACATCGCACTTGACCTCACCGCCATCTGGAAGAATCCGCCCCTTCGCCCCCCGGCACCCCCCCCACTGCACTCCATTCCACCCAACCCCTCCCATCACCCCTACCTTTCCCAGAGACAAGTCTGATCCCCGTTTTCCATCCCCCTTCTCTTTTTATACTTGTTCTCGTTAGCGAAATTTACTTATATGTATTTATAAAATGTAAATTTTCAGCCTGACGGCTGCCGTATACTTCAATGAACCGTATATTATTATTATTATTATTATTATTATTATTATTATTATTATTATTATTATTATTAAACACACGGACGTGCTTGCGCGCCGATGCCTACAGAAGATGAAAGAAGTGAGAAGGAATGTTTTGCAATCTTGCAAGACTGCCAACCAGTGATGATGACTTACGAAAATTTGCTTGAGTTGCGAGCACTTTTTTTGGCGTTTCCTAATGGTGGTACCATAGCTTCAGTTGTATTACTAAAGAATTTGTGGATGTATGTTTGTGTTGTGAGTATGTGTCTGTGTTGTGGTTGTGTATTTATGGGCTTATGTATGGGTGAGGCTGGTGTAATTGATTGCGTCTTTCTATGTTATTCCATAACTTACATATGCCTCTCTTGTACGTATAATGTGTGTGTAAAACAAAAAGGACAAGACGAACCATTACTGATAGAAGCACAAGACTACTAAGAGAGATACAAAAGCAAATATATTCCTTAGGCAAAATTAATGATGTGAAAAGCGAAAGTAGCAGAGGAAAATCATTAAAAGATACGAAATAACCAAAGCATAATAGAATAAATAAGTAATGTTCGTAAAGTAGTAAGTACATTGGTAAGTCGTTAGTGGATAAGTAAATGAGTAAATAAATAGGATAAGGTAAAATTAAGAGAGAGAGAGAGAGAGAGAGAGAGAGAGAGAGAGAGAGACTTAAATCTGGATCAGCGCCTTTAACACCTGGAAATACGCAAAGGGTTGAATAGTCTCTTCAAAGAGGGTGCCGCCATATCTTCCTCCACGCCAGCTAGGGAGGATTAGGAGGAGGAAGAGTTAAATAAATGGAAGGAAGGAGATGGGGAGAAAGCAGGTAAGGAAAAGGCAGAGGTGGAGAAGATGGGGCTTGCGAAGGAGACTAAAGGTAAAACAGGGAAGAGTGTGAAATGGGAAGAAGCAAGAGGTTCATCAGAGCAGGACGATCGGGAAAACGGGTGGGGGGCCGAAGCTGAAGGAGGAGGAAGAGAGGAGATAGGAGGAGGAGCAGGAGCAGGAGGAGGAGGAGGAGAAGGAGGAGGAGGAAGAGGAGGAGGAGGAAAGGCAAGGAGGATTAAGAGAAAGAAGCAAACGATGGAGGTGGTGGAGGAGGGAGAGGACGAAGAGGAAGAGGAGGAGCAAGTAGTAGAGAAGGAGGAGGAAGAGGAGGAGGAGGAAAGGCAAGGGGGAAAAAGAGAAATAAGCAAACGAAGGAGGAGGAGGAAGAGGAGGAGGAGGAGGAAAGGCAAGGGGGAAAAAGAGAAATAAGCAAACGAAGGAGGAGGAGGAAGAGGAGTTGGATAAAAAGGAGGGGAGTAGGAGAGGAAAGAGTAGTAGTAGTAGTAGTAGGAGGAGGGGGAGGAGGAGGAAAAGAGGGGGAAGAGAAGAAGGAGGAGGAGGAGAGAATAAGAAAGGGATTTAGGACTCAAGGAAGGGGAGGGAACGAGCTGGGGCTGAATCGGAGGGAAGGTTATTAAGTGGAGAGCAGGAAAGAAGGTACAAGGAAGAGGAGAGCCATAAAACCGCAAATTTACTTAAAGGGGATTTGGTACTTTACGAAAAAGACTCGCCGGGGTGAAAAATATGACAGAGATCCAAGGAAGGAGGTTTCACTTGACTGAGGTGGGGAAGGTGATGGTGGGTGGTGGTGATGATGGTGGTGGGGATTGGTGGTGTGGTAGGGTGTCGGTCGGGGTGGCTGAACGAGAGTTGGGAAGGTGGAATGGGTATCTAGAAACCCCTTTAGGAGAGCCGATAAGTTTCAGATATGAGGAGTTTGAGGAAGGAAAATGCATGTTCTTCCCAAGAGGTATCGAGGAGGAGAGAAGGCAGTAGAAAAGGAGGGCGGGTTGAAGGGAGGGAATGTTTGAAATGCATAAGGGAGCAAAGAATAAAGAGGCAATACGATGAAACAGGCATATTATAGAAGGAGGATGAACATAAGAAAGTAGATAATGAAAAGGAGAAAACAAGAACAAGAAGAAAATAACAAAAAGAGGAAAAGAAGAAAAGGAAGAAGAAGCAGAAATTAAAAATAGAAGACGAAGAAGAAGTAGAAGAAGAAGAAGAAGAAGAAGAAGAAGAAGAAGAAGAAGAAGAAGAAAAAAAAAACATAAAAGAAGAAAGAAGAGGAAAAGGAAGAAAAGAAAAAGAAACAAAAAGAAGCAGAAGAAGTATAAGAAGAAGAAGAAAAAGAAAAAGAAGAAGAAGAAGAAGAAAGGAAGAAGAAGAAAGGAAGAAGAAGAGGAAGAAAAGGAGGGTGAAATGGGAAAAAAGGAAGAAACATAAAAAGGACGAGGCAGATGATTACGAATATGAAAATGAAGAAGAGGAAGAATTGGAGGATGCGGAGGAGGAGGAGGAGGAAAGCGACAACGACGACGACGATGACACAAAGAGAAAGGCAGAGAGAGAGAGAGAGAGAGAGAGAGAATGGTGTGAACGGTATGGAATAAGCGAAGAGTAGATAAACATGAGCTGTATGGAGAGATAGTGGAAGAGGCCGGAAATAAAGGCGATGGAAGGGAGAAAGGTAGAGACATGGAGGTAAGGAGGCAGCGGCAGGAGAAGGCAGGATTCTCTAAAATAGGCTAACTTTGCACGGGTCGACCTGTGGGGATTGTCAAACTTCTGGGGAGCATTGAAGTTGGGCGGTTGTCAAACAGTGGTGGGGAACTAGCGAGGTGCCTTGGAAGACCTCGCCTGCGGGGCCTCGCTTACGGCAATTTTATTCAAGCTGGTGTCGTCGCCTTGGTGTAAAAAAAAAATGCGCTGCCATGAACTCTGCTCCTTCGTACGTGCGTTGGGGTCCCGCTTGGCTCCTGAGGAACTATGGTGGGGGTGTACAAAATGTTAAGAGTGTGACTTAGGATTTTTTTTTTTTAGTTATTCTTAATTGTTTTTTAAGGAGGGGGGAATAGTAGCATCATATAAAAATGTCCTTCGAGAAAAAAGAAGAAAAAAAAACATTATTTTTATCTTTTGTATCATTCTCTCGATATATCTCTCTATCTCTCATTCTAAACAAAAAAGTTGAAATTAAGCAAAATACAAACGAGTAATTACTTTCCCCTTGGCTTTCGTCACTCTCTCTGACGCTGTATAATGTCTTTTCCACTATGTTTCTGTGTGGCAGACAGACCTGGACAAGGACGGAATGGCAGCAAAACAGGCAGGAAAGACATAGATGTAGACAGATAATTGCGAAAAAGCAACGAAAAATATCACATTAATAATGACGGACCTTAGATTACACACAAAAAATATATATATATATATATATATATATCGATAATGACGTTAGACAACAAAGCAAAACACACACACACACACACACACACACACACACAGGCTGTGCGGGTAGGACAGAAAACACTTGCTCATAGAGAAATAAAAAGTCAACAAAGAAAAAAAGGCAGCTCGAGAGAAAGAAGAAAAAAATAAGAGGAACTTCAAACTAAAAACATAAATGGAGCCTCAAGTTTCGGGGCCAAAATTTAAACTCTCCGCAATACTGACAGTTATTAAAAAGAACTTGCTAATTAGGAGTTAGGCAGCCAGGCCCTCTTTCAAGGCTTTTATTATCATTAATTTATTATTATTGTTTTTTATTATGATTATAATTACTATTATTATTATTATTATTATTATTATTAATATTATTATTATTGTTATTATTATTATTATGATTATTATTATTTTGAGAGTTATGTGTAGATGTAAACCATCTGGAAGCCAACAAACAGATTATGCTCCCGTGTCCTGGGGTCTCTCTCTCTCTCTCTCTCTCTCTCTCTCTCTCTCTCTCTCTCTCTCTCTGAAGTGACCGCTTCTTCTTACATTCCGTTCAGCTTCTTTTTCCTCATTCTGATCACGTTCCTCTCTTATACTTTTGGATTTTCCTCGTGTTCTTCCCTCTGTAAGCCTCCCATGACCCTCTTCTTCTACAATTTCATATGTTTCTTCCTTGCTTTCTTTTAAAGTTCACCTTATTATTCTTCCTTTGTTCTCTTTTTAATGTTCCTCTTCCTTTATTTATTTCTTTGTTTTGCATTATTTTTTACCGTCCATACCTACTCCTTTTACTCCTCCTCCTCCTCTTTCTCCTACTAATCTGTCTACCTTCTCCTTTTGCTTGTACCCTTCCTCCTCCTCCTCCTCCTCCTCCTCTTCCTCCTTCTACCCATACTCCATCTACTTGCCATCTGCTTACTTCTCCGTTTCAACATCTTTCCAGCTCTCCTCTATTTCCTCACACTTGTAACATGTTCCTGCTGAACTTGCAATCTTAATTTCAAACTCTTTTCTCATAAGGACGGATTTTTGGCAACCAAACAGACAGGAAAGACAGATATGAAGACAGGTAATTACGAAAACGCAACCTTAAATTATACAAAAAAATATATCGATAATCTCGTTGATCACCCCCTATTTCCAAGAGCGGCTTTTTTGTCTTTACTCCTATCTTTCTTTTTTTTCTCCTTCCCTTCTTTATATTATCCACCCCTTTTCGACTTTACTTTAAAACACATTCTTCTTAAGTACTTTTCTCCTTTTATATTAGTTTAATTTTCCACAGCGTTCTTATCGCTTTGATTAAGTTTATATATATATATATATATATATATATATATATATATATATATATATATATATATATATATATATATATATATATATATATATATATATATATATATATATATATATATATATATATATATATATATATATATATATATATATATATATATATATATATATATATATATATATATATATATATATATATATATATATATATATATATATATATATATATATATATATATATATATATATATATATATATATATATATATATATATATATATATATATATATATATATATATATATATATATATATCTATATCGGCGGTGGCTGAGCTGGTAGCGTACTGGCTCACATTCACTGCGTGATGGACGACGCGGGTTCGAATCCTCACGCTACCACTCGGATTTTTCAGTCACCTCCGAGTGGCTTAAAAATACCCCCATGCTGTACTGAAGAACACCCATCAACCCGGACTATAGAGGAAGCAGTCCAAGCGAATTAAGAACGAGTTCCGGGGCAGCATGAGCCAATGCAAGATGGCGCCACTATAAACACTCGCCTGCGCCAGAACGCTGGACTGACCATCAGGCCCCACCTGGAAGAACCCTTGGGCCGACCATCAGGCCCCACCAGGAAGATGCCTACTGCGCAACAGGCATGACGTAAAAAAATATATATATACATATATATATATATATATATATATATATATATATATATATGTGTATATATATATATATATATATATATATATATATATATATATATATATATATATATATATATATATATATAGACATATATATATATATATATATATATATATATATATATATATATATATATATATATATATATATATATATATATATATATATATATATATATTTATGTGTGTGGTGGTGTGTGTGTGGGTATATATATATATATATATACATATATATATATATATATATATATATATATATATATATATATATATATATATATATATATATGCATATATATATATATATATATATATATATATATATATATATATATATATATATATATATATATATATATATATATATATATATATATATATATATATACATATATATATATATATATATATATATATATATATATATATATAGATATATATATATATATATATATATATATATGTATATATATATATATATATATATATATATATATATATATATATATATATATATATATATATATATATATATATATATATATATATATATATATATATATATATATATATATATATATATATATATATATATATATATATATATATATATATATATATATATATATATATATATATATATATATATATATATATATATATATATATATATATATATATATATATATATATATATATATATATATATATATATATATATATATATATATATATATATATATATATATATATATATATATATATATATATATATATATATATATATATATATATATATATATATATATATATATATATATATATATATATATATATATATATATATATATATATATATATATATATATATATATTTATATATATATAATGGTACGCACTCCTTTAAAACATAAAGCGGATGATACACAAAGCACAAAACATTACTGACAGCATGTGGGGGGCGAGAGACCACGTAACACAAGGGCAGATATGTGGTAACATGATAACACGAAACAAATGGCACATAAAGAAACACACACACAAAATAAAACCTTACCTTAAAACTAATGACTCTCTCCCATAAAGAAAATACACCCCTGTAGGCCTGGAAAAACTGCAGAGGGCGCTGCGGGGAAACAAATGGGAGAGAGAGGAGCCGGCCCCTACCTCGACGTGGACGATGCAGGAAAGAGAGCTCTCTGTCATGTCATGTCAAAGATTTATCCCCTTAAGGGAATCGGGCCTTTGCCGCAGTGGCGGCCTGGAGTGGGAGTGTCGAGGCGATGCAGATCCTCGGGCGGGTGTCGGGCCGCCTCCGCCGGCCCGTGCGCCGAGCGGAGACATGGGTGCGAGGGGCAGACCGTATCAGGAGCCAAGTGAGCAATTCAGCAGTCTACAACCAGCGGAAGGCCCGGCCGAGCAGCCACGGAGACAGGGCACCCCGGGCAGGAGCCCGGTAGCAGCCCGTAGCAGGACACGGGCGGGGAACCAAGCAGTCAACTTAACCGCAGCGGGGCAGCCTAAAGCAAGGATGGCCAATCAGGTCCACCCATGAAGGGCTGGCGTGCTCTCTCTCTCACTCTCTCTGACCGAGAGTCGGTGTTTATATGGGGCAGTCTCTGGTGAAAGATTTACCCCTTAACCCGGTAGCTGCGGGGGTCATGTTTCTTAGGTTAGGTTAGGTTAGGTTAGGTTAAAGGCCCCTTTAAGCAAAATAATGAGAAAGAATCATCACTCACGCAAACCATTTTATGATATATATCAACGCATATGTGATCAGTTTATGCATCATCTATTTTTGGGAGGTTTACATCATGGCAGAAATTTGGCCCATCGCTGGCACACGGTAAAGCCACAAATTTGGCCCGTCGCTGCTACCGGGTTAATAGGGGACAGGGCCTTAGGCCTAAAGGCGGCCCTGTAAGAGGGTACGAGCACTTAACAACTCGTGACGGGTGTGGGGGAAGCCTCCGCCGCCGTCACAGACACGGGTAACAACCGTCGAGCAGCGACGGAGGCACGGGACCCCCGGGCAGGCGCCCTGTAGCAACCCGTAGCAGTACACGGGCGAGCAACCGACCAGTCGACTTGACTGCAGCGAGGGAGCCCAAAGCGAGGATGACCATGCGGGTAAACCTCGCCGAGGCAGTCCCTGACCTCGACTTGGTTTGTTTGTTTGTTTGTTAGGGATTTACCCCCTAAAAAGGGGGAACGGGCCTTTGTCCATTGACGGCCCGTCGCAGGGGGGAACCCGCCGCTGGCGTACGGCGGGTGTGGGGAAGCCTCCGCCGCCGCCACAGCCACGGGTAGAAGCCGGCGAGCAGCGACGGAGGCACGGGCCCTCCGAGCAGGCGCTCAGGAGCAGCCCGTAGCTGAACCGAGCGAGCAACTCAGCAGTCTATAGGTGGCCCAGAGGCCGGGAGAGTTGCTCGCTGGACGAGTGCTGGCGGTCCACTTCTTCTTCTTCTTCTTTTAAGATTTACCCCCTAAAAAGGGGGAACGGGCCTTTGTCTATGCGACGGCCCGTCGCAGGGGGGAACCCGCCGCTGGCGTGCGGCGGGTGTAGGGAAGCCTCCGCCGCCGCCACAGCCACGGGTAAAAGCCGGCGAGCAGCGACGGAGGCACGGGCTCTCTGGGCAGGCGCCCAGCAGACACCCGTAGCGGTACTCGTGCGAGCAGCCGACTGGTCGACTTGACCACGGAGGGGTGGCCCTAAGCGAGGAATACCCCACGGGTCCACCTCGCCTCCGTAGCAGGGCCACCCGGCTGCTCGCCCGAGGAGTGCTGGCGTTCCACTGGCGGTCCACTTCACTTCTCTCGATTCACCCCCTAAAAAGGGGGAACGGGCCTTTGTCACGGTGGACGGCCCGTCGCAGAGGGGAACCCGCCGCGGGCGTGCGGCGGGTGGGGGAGCCCTTCCGTCGCCGCCTCAGCCACGGGTATAAACCGGGGGGCAGCGACGGAGGAACGGGCCCTCCGAGCTCTGGCTCAGGAGCAGCCCGCTCGTGTGGGCGAGCAATGCAAGCTCGTTGCGGGACGCCTCCGCCGCCGCCACAGCCACGGGTAACAGCCGGCGAGCAGCGACGGAGGCACGGGCTCTCTGGGCAGGCGCCCAGCAGACACCCGTAGCAGGGCACGGGCGAGCAGCCGACCGATCGACTTGACTGCCGCTGTCGACTTGGTGTTTATTAGGGGCAGTCCGCCGCCCCGCCGCGGTCGGGTTGCCAGCCGTCGCCGGCGGTGCGGGACAACAGCCTCCCACGACAATTCAAGACTACAATCTTTTAATATAAGTACAATAAATAAATTGCCTAACCTAAACATAAAAAAGGGAAATATACAGGATATATCACAATACTTCGTAACGGGTAGGAGGAAATATAAATGAAGAGAACAACTCGGTGGCAACATTGACCCGGGTCGCCGCGCGCGGTAAGGTGAGGCCATGGTTGCTATGCCCGAGCGCGGAAAACAAGGAGCGGCGGGCGGAAATTCCAAAACGAACGAAGGTATCACACGGACGAGCCACGTGGGGACCGCCGTGTCTGCGGAAAAATAGCTCAGACAAAAAAGTGCGGCAATTCGGCCGTAACAGTCCCCACGACCAAGATCAGACACGGGGGTGTCACACAGTGGTTCGCCGTGCTCTGTGACAGGAAACTTAAGAAAATGAATCACACATATACAAAACTGCAGTAAACACTCAAATAAATATCTAAAAAATAAACTGGACGCAAAAAGTATAATAAATCCTCAAAATAACTAAAGTCAAAATCATATGACAAAAATATTGGCATACCCCCCCCCACACACAAAAAAAAAATCAGCAGACAAATAAATCAAGTACACAAAATCATAGATATCCTCAAAAATAACTCACAGAAAATAATTCAAAAAATCCTCAAAATAACGACACACAACTCTATCTTGAAATCATAAACTCAAAAATATACTCACACAATGCAAATAAATCAGACAGACAAAAATGATAAAAATAATCAAAATAACTCTAAACAGATAACCACAGAATTTTTTTTATAAAACTTCAAAACCTAACTAACCTACCCTATCAACAAAGGTGTCAATCCTGAGATGTAAGGTATGCGCCCTCGCTGTCAAACTTTGACTTACTAAAAAATGCAGGGGTGGACTAGGCCCTCTGCCTTGAAGACAGCAAAAACTAGAGCGGACACTACCGCTTTTCCCTCTCACTCTGAGGCCTGGCCGGAGTAAGGATTCGACTTCCTTCCTCACGGCCAGCACATGCCGGGTATGGAGCCTCAGTATCGCCTGACACAATGGTGATACTCTCTGGCGTTCATATTAGGGGAGATGGGGTCCCAGTGGTCTATCCGGTCTCGAAAGAGAACCGGCGCGATTTAGGGTAGGCGGTGGCCGAACTGGTAGCGTACGGGGCCCACATTCACCGCGTGATGGACGACACGGGTTCGAATCCCCACGCTACCACTCGGATTTTTCAGTCACCACCGAGTGGCTTAAAACTACCCACATGCTGTCCTGGAGACCACCCATCAACCCGGACTCTAGAGGAAGCCGTCCAAGCGAATCAAGAACGAGTTCCGGGGGGCAGCATGAGCCAATGCAAGATGGCGCCACTATAAACACTCGCCTGCGCCAGAACGGGCTGGGCCGACCATCAGGCCCCACCTGGAAGAAGCCTTGGGCCGACCATCAGGCCCCACCAGGAAGATGCCTACCGGCGCAACAGGCAACGACGTAAAAAAAAAAAAAAAAAAAGGGCCCTGGTGTTCAAGCCGGTCAGCCTGCGGTCTCCCGATGCGGTCCACACTCGGGGTTGAAATGACGCGGTGAGCCAGCCGCGCCTCCCCTGGGGTAAACGGACCTACATTTACCTCTTCCTCTACCTCGACAGAACTCTGGCCAGCGAGGCTGCCTGGGGCCTGAGGGTCTTCTGGAGGCGGCACTCCCACATGCTCCTCCAGGAAACTAACACGTCTCCCCGTCTGCTTGCGACGCCCTTCTGGGGTCGCGAATGCACAAGTGGTGTCTGAACTTATCCTTGAAAAACTGAGTGGTCCTTGAAACTTGAGTGGAAAGGGATGACTGAAAACAAGATGTGAAACTAGAGCATTGCCTCCCACCTCAACAGTGACAAATAACAGGCTTCTCGGGACTCTCAGACAGGCTTTTTGAAACGTGGGAAAGAGAGCCGTTAACACGGATAAAAATGTGCTCGTAAGCACAGTAGCCACTCTCCGAGGGCAAATCTCGAAGGGAAAATGAAAAATGGGGCGGAAAATTATATAAGGAGCCAGGAAAAATACTGCAGTGAGTGTGCTCGGTGGCGCCCTGACCATGGGAAAATGAGGATACATTGACCGAAACACTTCCAAACTCAACAAAACATGACTCCCCGTCCGTCTGAGCACGGCGCGGGAGCCCAAACACAAAAGAAAAATCACTGAGCGCCTTAGGAGGGATATCAGCCTGCCGGTACTTGTCCTGAGCGGCAAGCTGCGTGTCAGGGCGGGAAGCGGGTAGCAACCGCCTCCTCAAAGAGGTCTCACTCTTTAGGGGTCCTGCGTCACTCTGCTGCACCTCCTCCTGCCCCTGGAGGTACAGCACTGTCTCGTCCTCTGTCTGGACGGCAACCACACCTGAACTCCCCACAGGTGCGCTATTGGTGATAAACTGAGAGATGTTAGTACAAACAGGGGGAGTAAAAATGCCGGAGATCTCTGAGTCACCCTGGCAAAAATGGTCTGGCTCGGGCGTGGCAGTTTCTTCTGCGTCTCGCCTCTCCGCAACGGCGAAGGGCTTAACGGCAGAGCGGGAAGGAACCTTGGGCGTTTTTGCCCCCAGGTTAGGCGTTGTCGGTGGGGCCTCCGGGCTCTCGTGCGTCACAGAAGCGGGGGATTCGATTTTCACCCGACTTCCCGCCAAATCGTTCCCCAAAACAAAATCAGCCTCCCGGACAGGAAGGTGTTTAACACCAGCCACAGTCGCCAAGCCAGAAAAACAGTTAGAGTCCAGGTAAGGGTCCACGAGGGGACATAACTACACCAAACATGCCTTTTAAGGCAACAAACTTACCCGTTTCCCAAAACGGGAAGTCTCGCCGGCATGCGTTATGGAGCCCCTAGATAAAAATGGCTTCAGGGGACCTCCACAGGGTCCTCCTTGCCTTCAGATAAAACAGCCTCCCCAGGCAAAATACTAGGGGTCTCACGGTAACGCAAAACTAGAGAAATAGGTTTCTCCTCGGAAGCATGAGCGATTAAAACAGGTTTACAAGGCGGTCCAGGCGCCTTGGGTCTCATGTCGGGGTGAAGCGAAAAACAGTACTCCTTGATGTGACCGCTCTTGCCACAATGAGTACATGAAAACGTGCCCTTGGCCTTGGGCGGAGAAAAGGAGGGAGAGGCCTTGCCTGAACCCTCAGAAAAATGCTTACCCTTCTGGAAAAAGCGGTCTGGCTTCTTGCCAGCCGATCTGGACTTAAATTGGTAAGTGTGTGGTGTATCGTGCCTATTCAAACAAAAATAGTCTGCCCGTGTTGCTGCCTCCTCTTAAGTATCATAAGGCTTATCGGAGAGGTATGACGCGATCTCTCGAGAAACACAAGTGAAAAATTCCTTTACAGGGATGAGTTCGCGAAGCGCCTCAAAATTAGAAACTTTCCTGGAACGAAGCCAGTGAGTCAGGGCCACACGCTTGGCCCTCGCGAACTCAAGATGGTTCTGCTATTCCTTTAAACTCTGTTCGCGGAACGTTTTCCTGTAGGCTTCTGGCATCAAAGCGTAGGATTCGAGTACCCTTGCTTTCACGACATCATAATCTCTGGCCTCATCGTCAGACAGGGAGGTATGCGCACTCTTAGCCTTACCCACGAGGCGATGTTGGAAAAGGAGGGGCCAGCTGTGTCATGGCCAGCCCACGATATTCGCCGTCCGCTCGAAGGCGACAAAAAAAATCATCAGGCTGCTTTTCGTTGAAAGCGGGAAGCAGCTTGCTACATGGTGCGAGGCTGGACAAAGAAAACTATGTCACTAGGCCCTCTAGCGTGTCTGGAAGGACTACGTCTGCTCGGCTTGTGCCCGTGTGAGCTCTATCTGCAGGCGGATCATCTCTAACTCTCTGATCTGAGAATTCGGGGTAACAGAAACTCTAGGAAAAGTTGGAGTCACTGCTTGTTGGGGGTCAGGCGTGAGGTCAGGGGCTTCGCCCTTGCCCTCGTCATTTGCGTCCTGCTCCAACGCAACTAATCCTAGCTGGTGCGAGACTAGGCTCGTCAGCTCAGATTTATTTAAAGCTACCAGGTTCTCAACACCGAAGTGCTGAGCCACGAGGCGTAAC
>NC_066518.1:23513706-23563706 GCF_024679095.1 Eriocheir sinensis
CTTCATCGGGTTTTATTTCAAAGTTAGGCAATGCATGCTCGGGATTTACATTACTACTGGTGTTGGTGGTAGTGGTGGGAGGACTGTTAGTATTAAACACCGAGGAAAAGTAATTGTTTAATAGGTTTGCAACGTGTTGGCTGTCAGTCACTAGTGCACCGTCGGTGCTTGTTAAGGGTCCAATTCCTCTTCTGATCGCCTTTCTGTTGTTTATGTAACTGAAGAAGGATTTCGGATTATTTTTACAGTTGGCTGCAATATTTTCTTCATATCTACGCTTTGCCTGACGCACTAATCTGTTTACTCGTCGCCTGGCATCATTGTAGAGTCTAATGATTTCGGGCGTGCTTTGTTCTTTCTTTAACCTGTAAAACAATTTTCTCTCCTTGACTGAGTGTTTAATTTCGCTATTAAACCAAGGTGGGCTTTTATTAGTGTTAATTCGCTTCTCGCACAAAGGGACAAATGTGTCCTGCTGAGTGAGTAAGTGATTTTTAAAGATTAGCCAGGCGTCCTCTACATTGCCATCATCTGATAGTTGCATATCTATTAGTTTTCGTCGGATTTCTACGAAGTTGGCTCTTTTGAAATTGGGCACCTTTACTTTATTTTCAGTCACCGATGTTTGAGCTCTAATGTCAACGCGCACTAGTTTATGATCGCAGGAACCGAGGTGTTCTCCTACCGTAACATTACTGACTAGGTTATCTTGGGTCGCTATAACAAGGTCAGGTATGTTATTTTGTCGAGTTGGTTCAGAAACCATTTGGCTTAGATAATTATCCTCTAAAAATTCGATCATTCTATGGGACTCACCTTCTGTACCCGACAGTGTCGCCCAGTCGATATGGGGGGAGGTTAAAGTCTCCTAGTATCAGTGAGTCACTGTTATTAAGTGACTGCCTTAAGACGCTGTACATTTCAAGATCGGCATCGAGTGATTGCCCCGGAGGCCTGTAAGTGACAGATATATTTAAATTGACTTTTGCAGTGTTTACTTGCACGCACAAATGTTCAACGTTACTGTTTCT
This sequence comes from Eriocheir sinensis, assembly GCF_024679095.1. Taxonomy (NCBI): domain Eukaryota; kingdom Metazoa; phylum Arthropoda; class Malacostraca; order Decapoda; family Varunidae; genus Eriocheir; species Eriocheir sinensis. The sequence continues at coordinate 23,514,738 of NC_066518.1, forward strand.
TGGTGTTTTGTCAGTGGGTTGCAAATATCTTTTGACAAAAAGGGCGACACCACCCCCTCTACGGTTTACACGATCATTGTTGAAGAATCTGTAGCCATCTATGTTGTATTCGGAACTTAAATCAATATTTGTGGTGTCGATAAATGTTTCGGTTATAGCAATTACGTCAAAGTTTTCTGTCAGTGCAAGACATCGCAGTTCATCAAACTTGTTTCTTAGGCTACGCGCATTGAAACTAAGGACTCTTAGGTTATCTTGAAGCTTGGTAATAGAGGTGGTGGTACTGGAGGGTTCAATGTTACGAGTTTGTTGCGGTGTATGGTGTCTATTTACACGGGCGGGATGGAAGGACGTGGCCGAGAGTCGTTTTTTTGTTGTTCGGGCGTTACGTACGGTGTCGTTGAGGAGCCTTCCGAATCTGGCTGCCCCGATGGGGGACAGGTGTATGCCGTCCCTTTTGAAAAGTTTTCTCTGGCCGTAGAAATGGTTCCAGGCGTTAAAGAACTCGACGTCAAGCTCTCCGCAGAGAGTCTGTAGGCGGTTGTTGAGGCTGAAGGCCTTACTGTAGAAGTCGCCCTCATCCCACGTCCGTGGTAGAATTCCTGAAATCAAAATATTAGGGGATTTAGACTTATACTGCTGGATGAGCCTACGGTACTTGTCCAGCAGTTCCTCAGACCGGGTCGTGGTGACGTCGTTTGTACCTGTCTGAAGAACAAAGAGTGAGTCATTAGAAGCCACAGCGGAGACCTCGTCCAGGGCAGCTGTGACGTCGTCAACACCAGCTCCAGGATAACAGTAGTTACGCCTACGACGGGGGACTCTGCCACAGAATTCAACCACCTGATGGCGAATCATAGAGTCACCGACCAAGAAGGTGCTCTGTTCCTCGTCCTCCTCCTCCTGTATGGCAAATCTGTTGTAGCAATGAGTAGGATAAATGGCTCTAGGGGCGGGTCTGGCACCTCCTCTCACGGGGGTGAAGCATTCAACGTCAGCTCTTACGGTCCCCTGTGACTTGTCTTCTTCGGAAGGTGGTTGGGCATCGAGTGCAGATGCGGAGGGTGATGAGGCGTCACTTGCAGCAGGGGCGACGATGTTGGCCTGGATAAACTCCTGCAAGGTATCAACAGTACTTGTTAGTTCGGTGATCTCGCCAGCCGTCAGCCTTTCGTCCTGTTGAAGAGAGAGAGAGAGAGAGAGAGAGAGAGAGAGAGAGAGAGAGAGAGAGAGAGAGAGAGAGAGAGAGAGAGAGAGAGAGAGAGAGAGAGAGAGAGAGAGACCCCCGTGTACACCTCCCACCGCGACCCGATTGCCGTGTCGTGATTAACTTCTTGACTGCGGATTTCCTGCAAGAAGACATCACCAAGCTAAAGGAATGAAACAAAAGGTGGCTGCTACAATTCAGTGAAGAAAAATCTTAAGTCATGCACATTGGGAGGGGATATCCAGCACACCAATACCACAAGAGAAACACTCCACATCCCACCACAGAGGCAGATAAAGACATTGGAGTGTATGTTACCAGGCTACCAGTGAAGGCCAAATCCGTGCCAATCGCAGCAGACGGGTTAATTCGCCGAATGTTCGCCGAATATTCGGGGACATGTCCCCGAACAGTCTTGGCCATTCGGCGACATGTCGGAGACATGTCCCCGAATAGTCGGCGATATGTCGGCGACAAATTCGCCAACAAAATCAAAATTTCAACGGTCAAAATTCGACGATAATTTGCCGAACACCGCGAATTGGACGCCGAATTGTTTGGGACATGTCGGCGACATTTCGGCGACAATTCGGCGAGAGAGAGAGAGAGAGAGAGAGAGAGAGAGAGAGAGAGAGAGAGAGAGAGAGAGAGAGAGATGCTATGCACAACATGAAATACATGAGGTAAGAAATTATTTAGTCCTCTCTCATTTTCTTTACATCATTATATTTACTTTTACAATAAAGGAGGCAGTTCATGAGCAAAAAAAAAATAAAAAATAAATAAATAAACGAAGAAACAAGAAAGTCCGCTATGGCGCTGCTCCTATAAAGATAACAGCAACAGATTTTTTTTTTTTTTATCCGAGTTGCCCAAAATGTCTCGACGGAATATATTTTTCCATTCCTGCATAATTACAATACCGAATTGGCTACTTTTTTTTAATAACGGATTTCTCCCGTAACTATGATTTAGCCCCACTGTCATCTCAAATTACATCAGCATTGTTTTCATGTAATCTTACATTTTCATAAAATCTAGGTGAATATGCGTTTCTCAAGAAGAGAGTTTTTGAATGATCCTGACAAATTCTAGTACATAAGGGGTCAACAATTTATACGGCTTGGTTAAAACAAGACGCCTGATGTAGTGGACACAGAGATAAAAATAAATAAATTTATAACTAGTGTCTCGAAACAGTCACAACGAACCTCCCCCTCCCCCCCCCTTCCCCCCCCCCAAAAAAAGGCTTATTGCGAAGGTGAAATGGTTCAATCATCATAAGGTACGTATGACAATATCTTCATTTGGAATCGTCGTAAAGCAGATCACCATGAGATGGGAGGAGACTGCTGTCTAACACACTAGTGGAGAGCATACGGGAGGGGGAGCTTTGCTTTACTCACCCACCGCCTCCACTTTCAACGGTCCCCACGAGAAAACTCCCATGCAGCTGCCCTATCTATCCCAAGGTCATTCTGGAAGAATCGGTCGACTTGCGGCAGCCATAAGTTATGTAGGCGTCTTCTTGGTCTCTTTCATTTAGGGTTGTCTTGTACATAAACACCCTATAAGCAAGATCGACATCCGGTAGGCTTGCCAGTGTCCTATAGCCGGAATTGGCGTTCACGGACTTTAGCAGGAGTAGGTAGGAAGACACCTACCGAACGGGCGTGAGCTACTCCCGGTGAGGATATATGGGAAGCGAGGAGGGTGCTGAAGCCCTTCAAAGACCCTTCCCATGTCCTCACTAACCGTTTCCCTTTTGTCTCATCAACACCAGAGAGCAGTTCAGCATGCTCTCAAAAGACAGTTCCTCTCTCTTTCTACACCACACTACATTCACACAACACACACACCTTTTCCCAAAATTCAGATTTCAAAATGGCTAACGGAAACACCGCCTCGGAGTCCCCGCCTGGGGGGGGGGACCATAAATTCCCCCAGGGAGGACTCCCCTTCTGGCTGCCGACTTGAGAGGTGTCCTGATAACTCCTCGAACCTCCTCCTTATCAATTTCTGCAACATTCGCGGTCTTCGTTCTAATTTTCATTCTGTGGAACACCATCTCTCCTCTAAACCTCACCTTCTCTTCCTCACCGAAACGCAGGTTTCTGAGGCTACTGACAGCAACCTCTACTCTGTTCCCTCCTACTATATCTATCCTAAATTTCAATCCAAAGCTGGATGTTGCTCTCGTGCCCACGACCATGACTCTTTTGCATTTTCCACCATCTGGCTAAGACTTCATTGTCATTCTATTACTTAATACATCTGTGCTGTTTATCTCTCGCCTGATTCTACTAACTATGTAAAATTATTTGACTATTCGAACTCTAAAGTGGAGCACATCTTGACTCACTGTCCCTTTGCTGAAATCTCCATCTTGGGAGATTTAAATGTTCACCACCAGCTTTGGCTTTCATCCTCTTTCACTGACCAGCCTGGTGAACAAGCCTACAACTTTGCTCTCCTCAACGACCTAGAGCAGTTGGTTCAGCACCCTACTCGTATTCCCGACCGTCTTGGAGACAGGCCCAACATTCTAGGCCTCTTCCTTACCTCTAATCCTTCTGCTTACTCTGTCAAACTGTTCTCTCCGTTGGGCTCCTCCGATAATAACCTTATTTCTGTATCCTGTCCTATCGCTACTGTACATCCTCTGGACCCACCGAAGAGGCGATGCTTCTGGCATTTTGCTTCAGCTCGGTGGGACGACCTGAGGATGTACTTTTCTGATTTCCCGTGGAATGATTACTGCTTCCAGGAGAGAGACCCCTCTGTGTGTGTTCAGCGCATCACAGAGGTGATTGTCTCTGGAATGGAGGCATACATTCCACGTACTTTATCTACTCCTCATGCTAAAAAGCCTTGGTTTAATCATGCTTGTTCTCGTGCTATTAAAGATAGAGAGGCAGCTCACAAAAGGTTCCAGAGCCTTCGAACTCCCGCTAACTTTGATCTTTACATTTCAGCCCGGAATCGTGCCAAATCTATTCTCTGACTAACCAAAACTTCTTTCATTAATAGAAAATGTCAACACCTTGCTTCTTCTAATTCTTCCCGTGATTTCTGGCATCTAGCCAAAAATATCTCCTCCAATTTCACTTTTTCCTCTTTCCCTCCTTTCCTTAAACCTGACGGCAGCACTGCCGTCTCATCTGTCTCTAAAGCTGAACTCTTCGCTCAAACATTCTGTAAGAACTCCACCCTGGATGATTCTGGGCATATTCCTCCTACTCATCCCCCCTCTGACTCCTTTATGCCTGTTATTAAGATTCTTCCAAATGATGTTTTCTATGCCCTCTCTGGCCTCAGCTCTCAGAAGGCTTATGGACCTGATGGAGTGCCTCCTATTGTCCTTAAAAACTGTGCTTCTGTGCTGACATCCTGCCTGGTCAAACTCTTTCGTCTCTGCCTATCAACATCTATCTTTCCTTCCTGCTGGAAGTATGCCTTTGTACAGCATGTGCCTAAGACGGGTGACCGTTCCAATCCCTCAAACTACCGCCCTATAGCTTTACTATCCTGTCTATCTAAAGCTTTTGAATCAATCCTTAACCGGAAGATTCAAAAGCACCTTTCCACTTCTAACCTTCTATCTGATCGCCAGTATTATGGATTCCGCAAGGGGCGTTCTACTGGTGATCTTCTTGCTCTCTTAACTGACTCTTGGTCATCCTCTCTTAGCCGTTTCGGTGAAACTTTCTCTGTTGCGCTAGACATATCGAAAGCCTTCGATAGAATCTGGTACCAGTCTTTGCTTTCTAAACTGCCCTCTTTCGGATTCTATCCCTCTCTCTGTTCCTTTATCTCCAGTTTCCTTTCCGGCCGTTCTATCTCTGCGGTGGTAGACGGTCACTGCTCTTCCCCTAAACCTATCAACAGTGGCGTTCCACAGGGCTCTGTCCTATCACCCACTCTCTTCCTGTTCTTCACAAATGATCTTTTTGTCATAACAAACTGTCCTGTCCACTCATACGCCCACGACTCTACTCTGCATTATTCAACTTCTTTCAATAGAAGACCCCCTCAACAGGAAGTACACGACTCCAGACTGAAGGATGCAGAACGCTTAACCTCAGACCTTGCTATCATTTCCGATTGGAGCAGAAGGAACCTTGTGTCCTTCAATGCCTCAAAAACTCAATTTATCCACCTATCAACTCGACACAATCTTCCAAACACCTATCCCCTATTCTTCGACAGCACTCAGATATCACCGTCTTCAACACTAAACATCCTCGGTCTCTCCTTAACTCAAAATCTCAACTGGAAACTTCATATCTCCTCTCTCGCTAAATTAGCTTCCTCGAGGTTGGGCGTTCTGTATCGTCTCCGCCAGTTCTTCTCCCCCGCACAGTTGCTATCCATATACAGGGGCCTTGTCCGCCCTCGTATGGAGTATGCATCTCACGTGTGGGGAGGCTCCACTCACACAACTCTTCTGGACAGAGTGGAGGCTAAGGCTCTTCGTCTCATCAGCTCTTCTCCTCCTACTGATAGTTTTCTACCTCTTAAATTCAGCCGCGATGTTGCCTCTCTTTCTATCTTCTATCGATATTTCCACGCTGACTGCTCTTCTGAACTTGCTAACTGCATGCCTCCCCCCCTCCCGCGGCCCCGCTGCACACGACTTTCTACTCATGCTCATCCCTATACTGTCCAAACCTCTTATGCAAGAGTTAACCAGTATCTTCACTCTTTCATTACTCACGCTGGTAAATTCTGGAACAATATTCCTTCATCTGTATTTCCTCCTGCCTACGACTTGAACTCTTTGAAAAGGAGGGTATCAGGACACCTTTCCTCCCGAAATTGACCATTCTTTCGGCCACCTCTTTTGATTCTTTTTTGGGGAGCAGCGGGTTGCGGTTTTTTTTTATTATTGTTTTTCTTTGTGCCCGTGAGCTGTCTCCTTTGTTGTAAAAAAAAAAAAGCTGGTAACAACCTTATCCAATTTCCTTGTCTCGCAACTATACAGTAAAAGAGGGAGCACAAGCGACATGAAAATTCGAATCTTTCTCTGCCTGCATAGCTGTCGACAACGCCATATACTCTTGTTGAGAAAGACCATAAAACCGTGGGCTAGACCAATCCGTCGTGTGACTTCCTGGAAAGACTATCCATAGACAAACTGAACTGTGTCATCCAGCAATCCTCCAAACGACGAGACCTTGGTTTGGCCCAGAAGACCTTCAGTTCCAGAGGCTTCGCCTCCTCATGCAATACTAGGAGAGTCAACACCAGGACCTCCAGTGATCCCGTAAGAAGCACAGCATAATCAACCAACACTAGGTAAGTGACCTTAATGTTCCCAACAGACATTGTGCAACGACTTAAAAAAAAAAAATCTTTGGCTGCGTGTATATATATCAATAACGCATATATTCATGTTGAGCGAGTCCATACCATCGAGAGTCAGACCGATCCGTCGAGTGGCTGCCTGGTAAGATCTACCATTGTTATGCACTGCACTACCAAACTGTTGGTGACCTCGACATCCTCACCACATGCATGAGCAGACTTAACTATAACATCAAGAAAGCCTCCAAACGAATGAACCGTGTTTTTGGGCCCAGGAAACCTTCAATCCCAGAACCTTTGGCTCCTCATGAAGCACTTCAAGAGCCAACACCAGGACATCGAGGGATCCCACAAGGAGTACATCATCGTCAGAATTACAAGGTCCGTGACCAAAATTTTGCACACAAATAAATGTTTTACAGAGACTTTGTCATATACCCAGTCCATGCAATGTTGATAAGTGATGGAGTAAGGACGTTCCCCTGCCTCACTCCTGAAATAAGGGAAGAAGCCAGATATGAATCTGCCACAATTCACATCACTCCCAGTCCCATGGTAAAGGTCAGTCATCACGTTAATAACCCTAGCAGAAATCCCACGAATCCGTAGAATATCTCACAGTGCCTCACGATGCACTGAGTCAGAAGCCTTCTTGAGAGCGATATAGGCTGAGAGTAGCACATGCCGAAACTTACATCGGTGTTCCAGTGCTAGAATGCAGTTAGTTATTCACTTTCCGGGCGTGAAACCGGACTGCTTAGGTCTACGAAACTTAAGTAGATGAGATCGAATTCGCATCAGCAACAGAGGAGAGAGTGCCTTGCCCAGCACATTGGACAGTGTAATATCAAGGTAATTGTTGCCGTGGTGTTGCAAATAGGGACAACCAACCTCCTTTTTCGGTCAAGAGGATACCATGCATACGATGGATCTTGGCTTACCCCCGGCTTTCAACTTATCCGCACTGATATTACAGATCCCATCTGCCTTCATCTTCCTTACAGCCTCTCACTCTCACAAGAGAGGATGGAGTTTCGCCTATTGGTGGATCAGAAGCAGCTGTCCGCTTGTGGGTCAGTCGTGTACAACTGCCCAAATTTCTCGGCCCAACTAGGACGGTACCCATTTTGTCTGAGGTGTGAACTTGAATCGAAGCTTTTTCAGAGCTCGGAAGGCAGGCCTAAAGTCGTTTCCATTTTGACAATCCCCCACTTCCGCAGCAAGACCTATAACATACTCCTCTTCATCCCTCTTCAGCCCTGTCTATGCGAGTAGATGTTTTGAAGTCGCTCAAGACAATGAGTGTGTCACAAGGGGGCACTAATCAACTACAGAGTCAGTCTTGACGTTGAAAATTTATTTCTCCTCAAGTATGTGCATAACGGTAGGGGGGTACATTGGAATAAGAGATAGGAAGTCCAAGGTGTGCTTCAACCTCACCAGCATAATACGCTCAGCAACTAGAGTAACCCCAACAACAGAGGGCTGCAGTCGTCAAATTACTAAGCCCAACTAGGCCGGTACCCATTTCGTCTGAGGTGTGAGCTGTCAGCACCACACGACTACGGCATCGCTCAGCCTCCAGTACTGCCGTCAACCAGTCTTGCGAGGACACCACACATGGAAATCATGTGGGAGGACTAAGGTTAAAGGAGGTCCAACCTGCCCTCAGGATTTGACATGTGCAATGGAAACAAGGATTAATCAGAAAGAGGGAAAAAAATGATGTAGATCGGGGTGATTGAGTGCGCTGCATTAGTCATCCAGATGGGCCTGCCACGGGATCTAGAAACCTAATTACACCTGGCATTTGACGAATTCACTATATTGTTCCACCTTTTACATTACCTAGTTATACGCCTCAGATTATTGTTGATCATTTTACGAACCTAATGACGTGCCTAAGGGAATTTGATTGTTGCAATCAAGGTCACACCATCCGCGTAACCGAACAAATGTTGCCCGTTGGACGAATAGACGGCAGTAGTGGAAACTAATATGAAGATAACTCTTCAAGACCTGAGCTGTCCTCCCAAGAAAAGTTCACTGACATCATTAGGGACCTCGTACTGTTAAATGAAAGATCGGAACGGTTCGGAGAATACAGGCTGAAAGAAAATAAATGTTTAAAATAATATGTCAAGACAACGGTTTATTTCAACCGTAAATAAATAATTCTTCCCTTCTTCAGTCAGGACAGCGAATTTGTTTTGTGCAATAGGATTGAAAATAAAATCGTTTAACTCGGACTGATGAAACATATTGTTAAGGCTTACGACAAAGATGATGATTGCTTCACATACGTTTTCAGGGTACATCCTGTACCCAGTTCAGTAGGTGACTACAACGAACAACATGCACTGCGAATTCTGAAAAAAATGGCAGCGTATATCCATTAGCCTCGCTCTCGTCTTTCTATGTTGGATATGTGATCGGTACTTCGAGACCGTCTGGTAGGCTATCTTGAGGGGCCTGTTCGACGACCCCAAACTGTTAGTGGCGGAAGTGTATGCGCAGGTGCTAGCGTTGCCGTGGTGCCGCAATGGACAATCTTCCGCAACTTATCGATGCTTGAAAATTGTTTGCGTCCAAGGGCTCACCACGCAAGCACGCTGACCTCTCTGCGAGAGACTCATAGGTTTTAATATTATGTCCTTTGGGGAATTGCTAAAGATTTTTTTTAAGATTTAGTCCATATAAATAATCATTGTTTAGAAAGGGCACCGCATAAACGCGAATTTGGTGTCAAGTCATGACTTAGTACTCTGTAAAGTACAGTTGGAAACATACGCTAGAGGTGCGCGTATCAGCGGTCCTCATCACCGGGACAAGAAATAATTCATTAACTCGACACAGTGCCAGTGTAACATTCGTGTTACCACAATTTACCCTCCCTAGGTTTCCCAAGGTACCTATTTTTCGACCATCCCAAAAGGAAGGATGAACCGACTGGCCAAGCCGGGATCCGAACCCAAGACCACAGGTTCGCAGTTACAAACGCTAACCAGAGTACCGTGGAGGAGTGTTCTTTTCATATCTCCATACCTAGAATCAATATGACAAAACTAATTGCATATACTAAATCAGCGTCTCTGACCAATCCAAATTCTTAACTCTCTTTGGCAATAATTTTTTTGTTAATCAGTGTAATATTTCAACGATTCTATGGAGTTGCTGTAGTTGCTGATGGTCACATTCGGTTAGAAAGGTGTTCTAATAATCTATTGAAGGCGTTAACATCATCATAGGTAGGAGCAAATACTGAACAAACAAACAAACAAAAAAAAAAAAAAAAACGCCGCGCACGTGTTTATAAGCGAAAGAATTGAAAGAATAATGATGATTTTTTTTTTTTTACAGCAAAGGAGACAGTTCAAGGGCACACAAAAAGCAAACATCAATAAAAAAAAAGCCCGCTACTCACTCCTCCTAAAAAGAATCCAAAGAGGTGGCCGAAAGATAGGTCAGTTTCGGGAGGAGAGGTGTCCTGATACCCTCCTCTTGAAAGATTTTAAGTCGTAGGCAGGAGGAAATACAGATGAAGGAAGATTGTTCCAGAGTTTACCAGCGTGAGGGATGAAAGAGTGAAGATGCTGGTTAACTCTTGCATAAGGGGTTTGGACAGTATAGGGATGAGCATGAGTAGGGGCCGCGGGAGGGGGGGAGGCATGCAGTTAGCAAGTTCAGAAGAGCAGTCAGCGTGGAAATATCGATAGAAGATAGAAAGAGAGGCAACATTGCGGCGGAATTTAAAAGGTAGAAGACTATCAGTATGAGGAGGAGAGCTGATGAGACGAAGAGCCTTAGCCTCCACTCTGTCCAGAAGAGCTGTGTGATTGGAGCCCCCCCACACATGAGATGCATACTCCATACGAGGGCGGACAAGGCCCCTGTATATGGACAGCAACTGTGCAAGGGAGAAGAACTGGCGGAGACGGTACAAAACGCCCAGCCTCGAGGAAGCTGATTTAGTAAGAGATGAGATGAAGTTTCCAGTTGAGATTTTGAGTTAAGGATGGACCGAGAATGTTTAGTGTTGAGGAAGGTGATAGCTGGGTGTTGTCAAAGAATAGGGGATAGTTGTTTGGAAGATTGTGTCGAGTGGATAGGTGGAGAAACTGTGTTTTTGAGGCGTTGAAGGACACCAGGTTCTTCTTGCCCCAATCGGAAATAATAGTAAGGTCTGAGGCTAAGCGTTCTGCAGTCTCCAGCCTTGAGTCGTTAAGTTCCTGAAGGGTGGGTCTTCTATTATAAGAAGTTGAATAATGCAGAATGGAATCATCGGCGTAGGAATGGATAGGACAGTTCGTTTTGGAAAGAAGATCATCAATGAACAACAGAAAAAGAGTGGGAGATAGGACAGAACCCTGTGGGACACCACTGTTAATAGATTTAGGAGAAGAACAGTGACCGTCTACCACGGCAGAAATAGAACGGTCAGAAAGGAAACTGGAGATAAAGGTACAGAGAGAAGGATAGAAACCGTAGGAGGGTAGTTTTGAAAGACAAGATTTTTGCCAGACCCTATCAAAAGCTTTTGATATGTCCATCGCAATAGCAAACGTTGCACCGAAACGGCTAAGAGAGGATGACCAAGAGTCAGTTAAGAGGCTAGGAGATCACCAGTAGAACGCCCTTGCGGAACCCATACTGGCGATCAGATAGAAGGTCAGAAGTGGAAAGGTGCTTTTGAATCTTACGGTTAAGGATTGATTCAAAAGCTTTAGATAGACAAGAAAGTAAAGCAATAGGACGGTAGTTTGAGGGATTGGAGCGGTCACCCTTCTTAGGTACAGGCTGTATGAAGGCATACTTCCAGCAAGAAGGAAAGGTAGATGTTGACAGGCAGAGGCGAAAGAGTTTGACCAGGCAGGGTGACAGCACGGAGGCACAGTTTTTAAGGACAATAGGAGGCACTCCATCAGGTCCATAAGCCTTCTGAGGATTGAGGCCAGAGAGGGCATAGAAAACATCATTTTGAAGAATCTGTATAACAGGCATAAAGGAGTCAGAGGGGGGATGAGGAGGAGGAATATGCCCAGAATCGTCCAGAGTGGAGTTTTTAGAAAAAGTTTGAGAGAAGAGTTCAGCCTTAGAGATAGATGAGACGGCAGTGTTGCCGTCAGGACTGAGGAGTGGAGGGAAAGATGAAGAAGTGAAGTTGGAGGAGATGTATTTGGCTAGATGCCAGAAGTCACGGGAAGAGTTAGAGAAAGCAAGGTTTTGACATTTTCTATTAATGAAAGAATTTTTGGTTAGTCGGAGAATAGATTTGGCACGATTTCGGGCAGAAATGTAAAGTTCATAATTAGCATTAGTTTGAAGGCTCTGGTACCTTTTGTGAGCTACCTCTCTATCATTGACAGCACGAGAACAAGCGTGATTAAACCAAGGCTTTGAACGGCATCGGGATAAACTAAAGTAGAAACTTCTGGGTGGTGGAGCAGTGGGAGTGGAGGAGGCGTACAAGTTTAGAAGAGCAGTTAACATGAATGAGAATGAAAACAACATTGTGAAATAATAAACGGTAGTTCCTTTCTTTCCTCGACTCTTTTACCCCTGCCTTTCAACTCTTGATTAGTTTCCTCTCATTCCTTCCTTTGTATTCCATTTCATTTCTTTATTTTCATTTCATTTATTTTCCGTTCCCTTCACTTATATTGTCAAACTTTTTAATGGAAACGAAAAATTATGAATATGAATGAGAGCCTAACTTTGAACCCAAGGAAGAGCCGCAGATAAATGATATGAAGTAAGAGTTTGAATTATCTAAATGACCTCAAATTTATATGCTTCTCTCTCTCTCTCTCTCTCTCTCTCTCTCTCTCTCTCTCTCTCTCTCTCTCTCTCTCTCTCTCTGCCTTCCTTGCTGCCTCTCTCTCCCTCCGTTCTCCTTTCATTCGTTCACTCCCTCCTTCCCCTTATTATATCATCATCCCTTTGTTATATATTTGCTTTATCACCCCCTTCTTTAGTTGCTTTACAGTTCTTCCTTCTCCCGTTTATTTTTTTCCCTCGTGCAATCTCTCACTTTTTCTATAAAGCAAAACCGATTAGATTATTTAAGACTAAGGGTGTAATGAACGATAAAACGTCACTCCTGATGTCTCATATCCCCTGTGATAAATCTGAGCCGTAAAATATTCTTAGGCACCCTGTCTACCCTGGGCTTCCTTAGGTGACCATCCTAGAATAATGCATATGAGTGCCTTCGCCTCTCAAATTCCTCCTCCATGGTGCAGTGACTAGCACGCCTAACTACAAATCCGCGGGTCTGGGTTCGAATCCCGTCGAGTTTGTCGATAAATAAGTACCTGTGGAAGAAGAACTATGATAATCTGATTGTCTGATTTGTCCCGGGATAATGGGTTCTCATTAATCACAGGCTCAAAACCCAAAGAAATGCTCCACCCAAGAATCCTTCAACCATAGAAACCCGAGGCCCATGATAAATTTCTCCACGTGATCACAAAATATTCACGCTCCCAGGTATTCGCTGCTTCCGTATACATAAGCCTAAGCCACTAACACCTAAGTAACTCAAAATAATCCTAATAAACCAGCACTGCAGATGAGACCCGAGACTGATAACCTTTCCCTTCTTACTCCTCTTCCATCCCATGTCACCTTCTTCCTCCCATTCTCACTTTTTTTTATGTCTTCGCCTATAGCGCCGGTAGGCTTTCTTCAGGGGCCTGATGGTCGGCCAAAGCCCGTCATGGCGCAGGCAATTTTTATAGTGGCGCTATTTATTCTTGGCTCATGCTGCCCCCCGGGACTCATTTTTGATTAACTTGGATGGTTTCTTTTAAAGCCCGGTTTGATGGGTGGTCTTCAGGACAGCATGTGGGTAGTCTTAGGCCACTCGCGGGGACTGAAAAATCCCAGGTGTCGTCCAGTACACGGTGAATGCAGGGCCCGCACGCTAACCACTCAGCCACCCCCTACCTACCTTATTTTTCAGTGTCCAGGTTTCATTCGTACAATTTTGAAATAACAACCGATGAAGTCCTTAAAGCTCTCAATTCACTCAAAACAAATAAAAGTCCCGGACCCGACAAAGTATATCTTATACTGCTTAAAGAAACAAAGAGCGAAATACTCTCCTCCCTCACAACCGTATTCAATATGTTCTTGCCACAAGGCATCGTCCCTTCGGATTGGAAAAAAAAGGCTAACGTGACACCGATTTATAGGAAAGGACACAAAAAAATACCAGGTAATTACAGACCCATTAATCTAACTTCAGTTGTAGGTAAGCTACTTGAGAGCATAATTAGAGACAAAATTGTGAGTTACCTGGAAAGCCACTCATTAATTGAGGATTCACAACATGGCTTCCGTAACATAAGATCCTGCCTATCAAACCTATTGACCTTTTATAACGACCTCTTCTCAGTTGATGACGTAACCAAATCATTGGACGTAGTCTATCTTGATTTCCAGAAAGCGTTTGGTAAAGTCCCACATCATAAATTACTTTATAAATTAAAGCAAATAGGTATTGACGGTCAAATAAACCAATGGTTGAGCAACAGACAACAAAGAGTGGTGATTGACGGATTAAACTCAGAATGGGCACCGGTCACTAGTGGCGTCCCTCAGGGCTCTGTTCTTGGCCCAGTGCTCTTCATTATTTACATCAACAATGTGGATGTTGGACTCAATAATCGCATTAGTAAATTTGCAGAAGACACAAAGATTGGTAACTCGGTTCTCACTGACGAAGACAGGCAAAGCCTCCAAGAGGATTTGCACAAAATGCCAGCTTGGTCGGATAGATGGGAGATGCCCTTTAACGTAGACAAGTGCCAGGTCCTTCAAGTTGGAACAAGAAATAAGAAGTTCGATTACGAAATGGGCGGCGTTAAACTCACAAGCGTTCAATGCGTTAAGGACCTGGGGTCAAAATCACGTCAAACCTCAAATTCTCACATCAATGCATCGATGCAGCAAATAAAGCGAACAGGATGTTGGGCTTCATTAAAAGAAACTTTTTATTCAAGAATAAAGATGTAATACATAGTGGGACTCTAACACGGGGAGGCCTGGCAGTAGCGAGATCAGCAGGTGGGGGTACACCTACTACTGATCCGGCATGAGCAATTTTGCCCATCTTAAAGGAGCAGCTATAGGCATATCCAGCCAACTGCAGCCATTTGTGATTGAGGTTACTCCGGTTGATGAGCGCATAATGCGAGTGAGGCTGAAGCACACACTGGGCATCATGTATTGTTGCAGTGTCCGCTGCTATCGATATGTGTGGAACTGAAGAGACCTGTGTTAGAGTATTAGATCAGTGCCCCACTTTCGGGACACACTCATTGTCTTCGGGGATGTCAGTGTAACTACTGGAACTGACGGGATTGGCAACTAACTATGTGTTGGCCCCCATGGTGCTGGTACCAAGTGTCAGGACCCAGAAAACGAGGAAACAGAGGAGTGAGATATACAACTGTGTAAACATCTGACAGGACAAACACTAACAAAAAGGGTGACATATATATAAGTGTAAACATCTCATGTACAAAAGAGGGGAAACAACGAGGGTAAAGGAAAACAGATACCCAGAGAGGAAAGGCAGGTATACAACTGTGTAAACATCTGACAGGACAAACACTAACAAAAAGGGTGACATATATAACAGTGTAAGCATCTCAAGTACCAAAGAGGGGAAACAACGAGGGTAAAGGAAAACAGATACCCAGACTCAGGTACAGAAAACAGATGCCCAGTGGGCGTGGTCAGAAAGTGTGAACAACCATTGAAAAAGACTCTGACCCGTGACGTCAGTCGTGGCGACATGTTATGAGCCAATAATTTAACAGAAAAATCACTGAGGGAGTGTCTTAAGACTGACTCACGAATAGCAGGAGAAGTAAAACAATACAACATAATGAGCGAGCAGATGGGTGTGACAGGAAGTATTGGCCACTGGTTATGTAGAAAATTAAGGGCGTGTCAAGGATGTAAGTCCGCCTAAAGCAAAGAAAAATGTGGCCTAGAAATCAGTAGTATGAGTAGACCGAGCTTGGTTCTCGCCTCAAGCAGACCTGCTACTCACTCAGCCGAGAATGGCTGTTGTGATCTTAATCGTGAGTAGAAATTGAGAATCTAAGGAAACCGACTGTATTGTCCTGGAGATTATAATGTAGGAGATGTGAAGTAGGATTGAGAGAGGGACAGGATTGTGATTATTTGTTTGCGATGTAAAGCAAAGGTAAAACCACTGGGTGTGGTAAAAACAGGATTGTGATTATTTGTTTGCGATGTAAAGCAAAGGTAAAACCACTGGGTGTGGTAAAAACAGGATTGTGATTATTTGTTTGCGATGTAAAGCAAAGGTAAAACCACTGGGTGTGGTAAAATAATGTGTTTCCATGACTTGTAGTAGATTATACTACAGGAATGTGTTATTAGGATTTTGTGAAGAGAGTACATAATGATTGTGATGTAAGCAGAGAGATACAAACCACTGCTTGTGGAACGACGAGTGTTATTATTATTGGCAACAACTGAGCACATATTGTAGTATTATGTTTAAGACATGTCGTTTGTCATATGTTGCATCCATTGCTGAATATGCCAGTGTTATGATCGTCTGAGCACAGAATATTGCGTAAGGCAATTACTTTCATTTAATTTTAAATAAATGTATATTTACTTTTTCCCTTGTTTATCCCCGAACTCCAGCCTCCAATAACAACTTAAGCCGGATCACGCTACCAGGGATACGAGACAGTGAGATCATTTATGGAGTAATTAATGAGTGATAAAAGAGTTGATTTAATACAAGAAAAGAAGGGTCTAAAACTGGCGGCAGCGGTATAGGGATAAATAGGGACATGTGCTTACAGTGCTTTTGTTTAATTTACTCTGACGAGAAAACGCCTCTTATTTTCATTAAGCTTTGCTCGTTTTAAGTGGCGGAAATAATAGTGACGATTTAATTATATAATTAATGGTTCTTCCGGAGGACATGGACTTTGACGATATGGTAATGGAAACTCTGGCCAACCACTGTTGTTCTGTAGTGCAATGGGTAGCACACGCGACTCAACCGAGAGTTCATGAGTTCCTTCCCGGGCGGAGTGGAGAGGGATGGGCAGTCTCTCTCCACCCGCACCGTGGACCACTCATCAGTGAGAGGGTGTCAGGTGACAGGCACCGGCAGCGTCCCGCCTCCCAGGTTTGTTTGTTTTAGGATTGTTACCCCAGGATGGAGGGGAGCACGGGGCTCTACGCCTCACAGGGTGGAGGTGTGCCGCGGCGGGCATGCAGCCATAGAGTGACTTTATAAAGGCCTAACCCGCGTCCCCCAGGTAGGAAGTGTAGAGTATGATCTAGAAAAAATGTGAAATACTAAGAAAAGTGTGAGGTATGGATAAAAATACATGAAAAAAAAAAAAAATGAAGCGTATGGACAATAGTGTGAAGTATTAAGATAAATGTGTGAAGTAAGAGAATCAGAGGAAGAGGAGGCCAGGGTAGTGCCCCCCTCAGTTAATTAGTACAAATAACATTAAATAAATAAATGAATAATAAATAAATAAATAAATATGCACACTTGCAGTGGAAAAAACGGAAAATGAGCGAAGAACAAAACAGGGAGTAACCTTTAATATAATAAGATGAAGGCTATAACGAAGAAGGAAGTAACCTTTAATATAATAAGATGAAGGCTATAACGAACAAGGGAGTAACCTTTAATATAATAAGATGAAGGCTATAACGAACAAGGGAGTAACCTTTAATATAATAAGATGAAGGCTATAACGAACAAGGGAGTAACCTTTAATATAATAAGATGAAGGCTATAACGAACAAGGGAATAACCTTTAATATAATAAGATGAAGGCTATAACGAACAAGGAAGTAACCTTTAATATAATAAGATGAAGGCTATAACGAACAAGGGAGTAACCGCCTCACATAAATATAAGGAAAAGAAGGCTATAACGAACAAGGGAGTGACCTTAAAAATAATGACAAGAAGGCTATAATCAACATAACTCAAGAGTAACTTTGGTAGGCAGATCGCACTACTCATGATAATACATATGCAAAAGTGGCAGCACTCCTAGAAACAGGAGCGTGTGTGAGTTTTTAACGGATGAATTTATTAAAGAATTAGGGCTCGCAGTAAATGACTGTGAAGCGAAACCCGTGAATATTGTCTCTGTGCAAATATACCATATTGAAAATGACGGTAAAAGACAAGTTAATATGGAAGGAAAAAGTAGTTTCCAAGACTTATTGATAACACGCGATGTAGATTTGCCGACTCATATTATGTTGAGTACTGATTTGTCGTGTAGCACGAGATTATTTTGAAAACATTGCAACTAAATGAGGAACAAAAGAACGAAGCTTAAAACTGATAATAGAAGGGGAAACCATACAATTATGCCAGGAAAAATATGTCTTATATCTAGAGGTGAAGGATCTTAGCTAAATGTAGATGGAAATAAAGAAGGTCTCACTGAAAATAAGGCCGTACGTTGCCAAGCAGCGGAACCTTTGCAACTGCATGCATCTGTTGCAGGTTACATAACGCTAGTGACGCAACTACAGGCAAGTGAAGCTTTATTTGAGCCTTGTGTTAGTACTCCTCAGGCTAGAGTCTTGTGCTCAGGGATAGTTAAGTTAACCCCTTCATCTGACAATCAAAGATCTTATGTCACTGTGCCGTATTTGAATATTGAAAGTGAGTGTAAAGATAGATGATAATACAACGTTAGGATTTGTGAAGCCTGTCACTCATGAGCTATACGCTGATCTGCCACAAGTATCTAGTGTACAGACCGCTGACACAGCTAAAACAGACTTGAAGCCCGCAGAGCTTGAAGTAAGGAAGAAAAGCCTCTATCAAATTGTTGACGCTAAATTCCCAAGTGAAGAGAGAGAATCAGGTTTTAAAGTCCTTAATAGATAAATATATAACAGTGTTTTCCACAGAACAAGAACCATTAACAGCAACGCTCTATTTTTTTAAGCACCATCAAGCAAAACACTGATGAAGTAGTGTACAGGCGTTCATATAACATTCCTATCAGTTATCATGACAGAGTAAATAAACAACTTATATCGCTCCAGCAACAGGGTGTGATTCGCCCTTCGCGATCACCCTATAATGCCCCACTTATCCCAGTGCCAAAAAAACATGGAGTACTACGACTTTGTCTGGACTTCCGGGCACTTAATAAAACACTACGGGACGACCGGTACCCACTCCCTAATATAATTACCATACTCAATCAATTGGGAGATAGTAAGTTTTTTTTCATGCCTAGACATGAAACAGGGTTACCATCAAATCCCCCAAGATGAAATCAGCAGAGAGAAGACGGCATTTTCTTCCAGCAGGACATTGGGAATTTACTTCCTCCCTTTGGCCTTAAAACAGCCCCGTCCTGCTGCAAGAAAATAATAAACACTGTCCTTACAGGACTATTAAGCAACAAGGTTCAGGTGTACCTTGATGACGTAATTATCCTGGGCGATATATTTTCTAATCATGCAGATAACTTAGAACAAATTCTGGATCGCTTAAAGGAAGCCAAACTGACTCTTAAGATGGAGAAGTGTAACTTTTTTAAGGACAAAGTAGATTACCTGGGCCATGCCATCCGCTCAGAGGGAATAAGACCTCAATCTAGCAAGCTGGAGGCCATACAAAACGTCCTGGCCCCCCAAACTGTTCATGATTTACAGTCATTTCTTGGATTGACTAATTATTATCGCAAATTTATTGCAAATTATTCACAAATTGTTGCTCCTTTTCTAAAGATTTACAAAGGGAAGAAAGGTACACAAAAAAATAAATAAATAAATAAATAAATAAATAATTAAAACTCCACTCATATGGACGGATGAAACAAAAATTGCGTTCTCAACCCTTAAGGATAGAATGCTTGGTACAGTCACTCTACGCATCCTACTACAATACTGGTGGAGTATTGCAATAACAGGATAATGATGATAAACTAAGACCTGTATCTTTTTTTGTGAGAAATTGAATACGGCGGAACAGCGGTACAGTATAGTTGAACGCGAGGCTTTAACTGTAATTTATGGGTTACACGTAAACCGCCCATTAATACTGGGTTACCCTGTTGAGATCCACACGGGTCACAGACCTTTAGTCTGGTTGTTACAGGTAGCTAGTCCCAACGGCAGGATAGCTAGATGGCAGACTCTCATGAGTGAGTATGGTTTCACAATCAATCATTTGCCTGGCAAGGAAAATATAGTAGCAGATTTTTTTTATCAAGGATGAAGGCTCAACAGGACACTGAGATTGAATTATAAGGACACGCGCGATAATGTTTGTGGATGGGGAACAACAAAAACCGTGGAACACGTGGATAATCAGGGGCAAGGTATTGCACTAGTGCAGAAAAAGAAACAGGCGCCGAAAAATTAGAAAATAAAATACATGATATGTATGGACCTGAATAGTGAGTGTATTGGCCACACACTTGACTGGAGTATTCAGGAGATTAGTGAGCTGCATGATGAGCAGCCGGCATATAAGTATGCTAAAAGAAGGAAGCCCCAAGAATGAAAATTGAGCAAAGACTCAGAGAAAAAAGGCATAATGTGAGATGCCGCCCCTGTTAGAGGTACAGGTGGAAATTATGTTATATTGTGTTGAAGATGGGCATAATGTGAGATGCCGCCCCTGTCAGAGTTACAGGTGGAAATAAATGATGTGTTTTAGTGAGTCCGTACGGAGAAGCCACTAAGGTGGTGATTCTACCCCCCAAGTATTTCCAAGGCGATAACTCTGGCTCATTCGTCGCCACTGCAGGGCACGGAGGAACCAAAGTTACGTTATGTCGGTGTAGAAAGTTCGCTTTCTGGCCTGGAATGAAACGGGATGTAGAAAATTATGTAAGGAAGTGCGTCATGGTAGTCGTTTTAAAAGTGAGTTGGGAACTTGCACCCTGCTCCTTGGCGGCAATATCCAGACGTCACCGCTCCTTTTGGAAGAATACACATGGACCTTGTGGGTCCCATGGGTGTATCGGACAATGGGGTTCGATACGTAATGCCCATAGTTGATGTTTTAAAAGGTATTTGATTATAGTACCCTTACGGAGTAAAGCCCGCGAAATGGCAAGGGCGTTGTACGTGGATGTTGTTTGTGTACACGGTGTTCCTCAGACAGTTGTTACAGGTCAAGGTTCAGAGTTCGTTAATTCCGTGATGCAGGAGATAAATTAGAAGCTACCTGTGCGACACGCGAATAACGGCTTACCATACAAATGGGAATAGAATAATAAAGCGCGCAAATTATACTGTTGTTAACATTTTGAGGAGAATGTTCTAGGAAATGTGTCCGTTTGGGATATAATGCTACTTATAGACATCTTGGCCTATAATCCTGCGTATTATCGCACCATAAAGGAGTCCCCATTTTATCGAGAGAGACAGAGAGAGGATTTTTAGAGATCCTCCTGTACCCTACACTGTTAGAAAAAAATTCAGCAGCCCTGGTATGATATTTACTCCTATAAAGAGGAAATGGCTGTATTTGCAAGGAACGTTTATGATATTTACTCCTATAAAGAGGAAATGACTGCAATTGCAAGGAAAGTTTATGATATTTATTCCTATAAAGAGGAAATGGTTGTAATTGCAAGGAAAGTTTATGATATTTATTCCTATAAATAGGAAATGGTTGCAATTGCGAGGAAAGTTTATGATATTGACTCCTATAAATAGGAAATGGTTGCAATTGCAAGGAAAGTTTATGATATTGACTCCTATAAATAGGAAATGGTTGCAATTGCGAGGAAAGTTTATGATATTGACTCCTATAAATAGGAAATGGTTGCAATTGCGAGGAAAGTTTATGATATTGACTCCTATAAATAGGAAATGGTTGCAATTGCGAGGAAAGTTTATGATATTGACTCCTATAAAGAGGAAATGGTTGCAATTGTAAGGAAAGTTTATGATATTGACTCCTATGAAGAGGAAATGGATGTAATGCAAGGAAAGTTTATGATATTGACTCCTATGAAGAGGAAATGGCTGCAGTTGCAAAGAAAGTTTATGATAGATGCCAGGTTTACATTGAAAAAGGTAGAGAAGAAATAGAAAAGTAATACAAAGCTACAAAATCAAAACTATCAACGTTGGAGACAGTGTTCCTAAAATGAGACCACAAAGAAAAGTAAATAAAAAGTTGTAACCTGTTTTTGATGGACCCTACAGGGTAATAGAGAAGATCAGTGATATAATGGTAAAAATTAGGAACCTCAGGACTAGTAAGGTTTCAACGGTCCCCACAGATAGAGTAAAAGTCCTTCATGAAGATTGCATCGACGTGCAGCAATGTCCAACGATTAGGCGAGCATACCCTTTAAATCCAGAGACAGACACTGATCTATTCTTTGCATTGCTCAACCCTGAAATCGCTGAGAAAACTTCTTCCGAAAATAATGACTCGTAGCGGAGAGGTGACTGCTACTCATGACACATTAAATAATGTTCGTTCTACAACAGCAATAAACAGCTGATGCACAGGCCCTACCTTCTCAGGTTACTCCCAAACTTTCAGAGCCACCTCGGCATAGATAAAGCCTTCGCTCTTCGACGGTACAAGAATTGCCTAATGTAATGTCAAAACTAATACGATATAGAACAGGAATAATGTATAAGGATAAAAATGCAATAATTGAGCGGAAATATGACGAAATAAACAACAGATTGATTTGACTCTTTCGGTGTACGACTCATTGACACAACAGGAGTCCCCAACACGTGCTGGCCAAAGTTTCACACCAACATACTATCTATATTATAGTCCTCACAGACAGAGACTATAGTACCGTTTAGCCTCACAGAAGATATTTTAGCTGCATTATATAAAGCACGGATTTTAACTGCTTCGTTACTTGAAATGTTATTCAAATGTCACCTGAGTATCCAGCTGTAAAAGCAAAAAAATACACACTCTTTAATTTTGAAAACGAATTCAGTTCATTGTTGCATCATCTAATAAAAGTTTTAGGCTATGAGATGACTACTATTCAAAACAAGCTGCATGCTTCTATGAATTATAGAAAAAAAGAAAAAAAAAGAAAAAAAAAACGGGAAATATTTTTTTGAGGATCCTTGTCTAATAACCTATTTGGTACCGCGACCCAGGCTCAAGTTGATGCTATTCAAGTAAAAATAGAGGACTAGAGTCATAAACTGAGAAAGATTTTATATAGTTAAATGTTTATTATGGAAAACTCAACATCATTAAGTAATATGCATGCCATGCAATCTGCCTTTAATAGGCTATGTTCAGCTGTAGATGTATTGACCCAAGTTGTGCGCCATTTTAGTATAGACTATGGCATTAGGAAGAGAAAAAAGCTCCTACAAGAATTGTTATATTTTGACTTTGCATTGAGACACATAAGACCAGGTATACAAGATTTATATTTGAGTCTGCAGGCTCCCCTGCAAACATACATAAATCCAACCATTATGTGAGACAAACAGTTGTTCAGTACATTAAAGGAAGCCTAGGCTCGGCCTCCAGGTCTTTTGTGCCTTGCAGTTCTTGATTTTTTAGCTCTATATAGGGATGTAATAACTGTCCTCCAGGACAACGGCTTTGCACGATTCTCGTAATTTCTATTTCACCAAACCTTTGCGAGGAGATCCGATTGACACCTTTGATGTCTTTCGAATCGACTCCCTTCCATTTTCTGTGCACAATAGCACTTACTTTCTTATGTATAGTGTTGATTCAAGATGTATTGCCTTCAGTGAGAATAGGAAAATATATTTTCTGCTTTCTAGTATAAAACACTGTAACAAGAATAACCATATGTTAGTTTGTCCTCCCACAGGCCCCGTCCATGAGGCTAGTAACGCAGCCTCTTGTGAATCGGCTGCTTTCTTGACACATGAGTCAGTGATCAACCTCTGCCACACAATAGTCTTGAAAACATTTCCCCGTATGTTTTGAAAGGTCCTG
Organism: Eriocheir sinensis; assembly: GCF_024679095.1. Taxonomy (NCBI): domain Eukaryota; kingdom Metazoa; phylum Arthropoda; class Malacostraca; order Decapoda; family Varunidae; genus Eriocheir; species Eriocheir sinensis. Next base: position 23,538,239 of record NC_066518.1, read on the forward strand.
GCTACTGGACCTGTTCACTTGCCTCCCCCATCACTCTGACACTCACATGCCCTACCCATCCTGTAAACAGACATACTGTCAGCCTGACGGATAATGGGATATTGATGCTTCGGCAAGGTTCTCTTCGCAGTGCTGAGTCCATCCCCCTACAGGAGCTAACAGCTGGCTTGCAGCCCCTAAATTATGTGGTCGAGCCGGATCAGCCCTTTAAACCCGCAATCCATTGGTGGATTGTCTTCGCCATTGTCGTGATCCTGGTTCTTCTGCTGGTGACGTCTGCCGTGGGGTATTCCTATGTCCTACGCTACGCACGACGCCGCCTAATTCCAGACTCGAACCAACTGCAGACATTGCAAGGCGTATCTTCTCCACCAACACCTGTGAGATCTCAGGGGCGAGATCTTCCGGAAGGGGAAGTAATGTCAGGACCCAGAAAACGAGGAAACAGAGGAGTGAGATATACAACTGTGTAAACATCTGACAGGACAAACACTAACAAAAAGGGTGACATATATATAAGTGTAAACATCTCATGTACAAAAGAGGGGAAACAACGAGGGTAAAGGAAAACAGATACCCAGAGAGGAAAGGCAGGTATACAACTGTGTAAACATCTGACAGGACAAACACTAACAAAAAGGGTGACATATATAACAGTGTAAGCATCTCAAGTACCAAAGAGGGGAAACAACGAGGGTAAAGGAAAACAGATACCCAGACTCAGGTACAGAAAACAGATGCCCAGTGGGCGTGGTCAGAAAGTGTGAACAACCATTGAAAAAGACTCTGACCCGTGACGTCAGTCGTGGCGACATGTTATGAGCCAATAATTTAACAGAAAAATCACTGAGGGAGTGTCTTAAGACTGACTCACGAATAGCAGGAGAAGTAAAACAATACAACATAATGAGCGAGCAGATGGGTGTGACAGGAAGTATTGGCCACTGGTTATGTAGAAAATTAAGGGCGTGTCAAGGATGTAAGTCCGCCTAAAGCAAAGAAAAATGTGGCCTAGAAATCAGTAGTATGAGTAGACCGAGCTTGGTTCTCGCCTCAAGCAGACCTGCTACTCACTCAGCCGAGAATGGCTGTTGTGATCTTAATCGTGAGTAGAAATTCGAGAATCTAAGGGAAACCGACTGTATTGTCCTGGAGATTATAATGTAGGAGATGTGAAGTAGGATTGAGAGAGGGACAGGATTGTGATTATTTGTTTGCGATGTAAAGCAAAGGTAAAACCACTGGGTGTGGTAAAAACAGGATTGTGATTATTTGTTTGCGATGTAAAGCAAAGGTAAAACCACTGGGTGTGGTAAAAACAGGATTGTGATTATTTGTTTGCGATGTAAAGCAAAGGTAAAACCACTGGGTGTGGTAAAATAATGTGTTTCCATGACTTGTAGTAGATTATACTACAGGAATGTGTTATTAGGATTTTGTGAAGAGAGTACATAATGATTGTGATGTAAGCAGAGAGATACAAACCACTGCTTGTGGAACGACGAGTGTTATTATTATTGGCAACAACTGAGCACATATTGTAGTATTATGTTTAAGACATGTCGTTTGTCATATGTTGCATCCATTGCTGAATATGCCAGTGTTATGATCGTCTGAGCACAGAATATTGCGTAAGGCAATTACTTTCATTTAATTTTAAATAAATGTATATTTACTTTTTCCCTTGTTTATCCCCGAACTCCAGCCTCCAATAACAACTTAAGCCGGATCACGCTACCAGGGATACGAGACAGTGAGATCATTTATGGAGTAATTAATGAGTGATAAAAGAGTTGATTTAATACAAGAAAAGAAGGGTCTAAAACAAGAACCTCAACAGGTCTCTCCTCCTGCATTTTGCAAAATCCTGGAGGTTGAGATTTGCGGGTTCGTGGTACCAAAGAAACAGAGCTGCACCGCTGGACTTAGAGTGGTAGCTAAGGAGATTAACCACGTAATTACTCGCTGTAATATCCCTCAAAATTGCTACGTTTTCCAGAGTGCTGCGTTCTTTAGAACTAATCATAGGATTGTTGTTGCAACTCTTAAGCTTCATGTCGGGTCAAAAAGAATATCGAGGTGCAATAATACTGTGTTCCATCTCGAAAGGCTGAAAGACCTGACATGTGCTCAGGAGTATACAGCGACAATCTCAAATCGGTTCAATGTGATTAGCACCCTTAATGGCCCTGTAAAACGGTAGGATACCTTCAAATGTGAAATTATTTGCGCTGCCCAGGAGTGCACTGCAGAGCTTCCGAGATCTAGGAGTGGCTTTGCTTTGGTGGAGACGCTGGAGAATATCGAGAAGAGTCGCTCTGCCAGGCTGGCTGGGAATCGGTAGTCGACGACTATTACTGTAAATGCGAATGATTCCGACCTGCATACCGAACCCTGAACAAGCTCAGCTCGGAGCCTCCCTCTCAGGTCACCGCTATCCGAACAGCTGATGACTGCCTCATGTCGGACACGGATGACCAAAGGGTTCGTTTGGCGGAGTACTTTGAGCAGCTGTACACGCGAACCCTCTGGGTGGGTAACTTCCAGTTGTTGGATTGCAGGTGGCAGATGTTTATCCACCCATCAACGAAAAGCCTACAATCACTTGATGAGGTCAGAGAGGTTGTGGCAAAGTTGAGGGGTAGAAAGGCACCTGGTATCTGTAACATCAGTGCTGAACTCCTCAAAGAAGGAAGTGAGGCCATGATCCAAGGGTTGCATGCGGTCTTGACTGCCGTATGGCAATGTGGTACCGTTCCTCTTGACTGGAAGAGGAGGTTGGTCGTTCGTATCTGGAAATGGAAAGGGGATCGTCAGGACTGCAACAACTACCGTGCAATTACACTGCTCAGTTTGCCAGGTAAGTTTTTTGCCTAACTATTGCTGAGGCGGATTCGCAGCCAGCTGCTTAAGCTGTAGAGAATTTTGCACTCTGGGTTCACGCCTGATAAGTGGACAACTGTCCGTATCCTAGCGCTTCGAGTACAGGTGGAGAGCCGACGTGAGTTTCGACAGGGAACGTTTGCAGCCTATGTCGATCTCAAGAAGACGTTTGGTTTACTGTAGCGCGAGGCATTCTGGGATCCCCTGTGACTCCAAGGGGTTCCTGGAAAGAAACGACCCTGACCATCGGGTTGTTTCTGTAAAAGATAATCCTGAGTGGAGGAGGCCAAGTCGGCTTCCACATATTTCGTGGCTTGAGCACGTCGATAGATCCTGCCTGGAGGTACTCAAGATGGGGAGGGGGCCTACATGGAGACTAGGTCTGAGTGACATCCTGGGCCCCGTCGTAGGGTGGCGAATCTAGAGCGGGCATCCTCGTGATGAGCCAATATGCTTTCGGTTGCCTGCATTTCCATGTTTCCATGTATGCCCCCATTGATTGATTTTATAAAAAACACACTATTAGGCAAATAAAAATAGAAATTGGATAGGCTTCATGAAATAAACAGTCTAACGTACTTGAACAACACTGATTATTGACTATTGTAGAAAAGTCCACCGATATGGGCTAGGCCTAATCAGCGAGAACGTCATTTTTTTTCGTTATCGGAGTAATTTTCAAAGTATCTTCATTTTGCACTCGACGGTGTTATAAAAAAAAATAAGGGAATATCTCAGACGTTTTAATTACATATTTCAATGTATTTACAAACAGTTTATTTTGCAGTTTCGTTTTATTGTTATTGAGTTTAGATAATGTTTTCACAACTTCTGCCGTACTCTGGGGCAAAGCCGTTAGCTTAGCATAAAGGTTGATATTTCATCATATGAAGGTGTAAGTGATTTAGTGAGTGTTCTAAGCGCTAATTGGTTCACGGATACAAAAAGGCAATATCCGACAGGGTTGCTTTATTGACAAAAATCACACAGGTCATTGACACGGACAAGACACATAAAAGAGGTGGTTGAAGTGTATATGTGTGTGTGAATGTTATGTAGTGTAGAGGACATATAAATGTTGGTGTGTGTAGTAAACAATATGTAGAAGAGAACTGTAGGAAGACGAGGACAGACAGTGGAAGATAAACAAGTAACAAGAGATAAACAATTGAGGACACGACGCGGACAACTGAACACGACGGGAGACAAGAAACCAGACTTAGATGGCACAGGATATAGGACAAACAAAAACACGAGTCTGCGCTGCAGCACCCATTTTCTTATTAGTTACTAGGGAGGAAGTGCGCACGGCTTTCAGCGGTGACTGCTACAAAGGTACATCTTTTATATGCTTCCCGAATTTCACAAGTGTTATTCGCCCATTAGGGTGGTCCTTAAAAACTTTTTTTTCAACATGTTGTGCTCCCATCCCTCAAAAATGTTTATGTTGGCCCTAAACACCCCAATATAAAATATAGATAAAAATAAACAGTATTTAGCGGTTGCAGAGAGACATTGATTTTTTTGCAAATTTCTTTTCAAGTGTCCAAAAACAGATTTTAATCACTATCTTTCTTTGCAGGTTATCAAATAAAGTTGCCGAAAGACATTATTGCAGGTTATCAATTACTTTTTTCATGAGGATATACAATTATAGTTTTTTAACTTTAAAAGTGAAAATATTGCTCCGCGGAGGAGTGTGCGTAATATTGACAGTGTGTGAATGATTAAGACTATCAACTTGTTGATTAACAACATGGCTGTGAAAAGTAGAAATAACATTTACCTAGTCAACACTACAGAAGAACTAAATGGAGCCAAGCTACCCTCAAAAGGTGAAGTACTCAGCACCTTCCTTCATTATCACCAAGAGAGAAGCTGACGATCCGTTCCAGTGTTGCTGCAGTAGTTGATGGAGTGACAGAGTTTTGGGAGAAAGCACGCATCCCAGTTATTCGACAATATCATTCAATTGCTAAAGTAGAAAGGATATATGCAAAATACTAGCAGCTGAAGAAGGGGCGAAATCGTTGATCAATTCCCTAAGTGCAGAAAGAAGAAGATTTCAAAAAGACATTAAAGGATCTGTTTGACATAGCCACTGAAGATGGTCTATCGACTATGCGTATTCAGGATGACAAGGATTTCCTGCTAGCTCAAAGATAACCAGGCCTTAGAGGAACCTTGGGTCCAGTTGATGTCACCCTGACTAAGAAAGAAATGAAAGCAGTTAAGCGCAAGAAACTTCAAGAAGAAAGGAACCTTCGATCAGACCAGGCAGCATCAGTTTTTCTCCAGGCTCAGCAGATTGAGTCTTTAAGTACAGGAAGTAGCATTAGTGAAGATGATGAAAATAGTAAGGGAACAACTGCAGATACTGAAGCCACTCCTGGTCCTTCTAAACGTCGAAAGTCAACAAAGATTAATATTGTGACCCCATCTCTTGCCGCAGCTCTGGACAGGTCAAAAGTAATAGACCGCAAGGCAACAGTAATCCTTGCAGAGGCTGCTCAGTGTTTTGGACATAATCCTGATGATTTCAACATCAACAGATCTTCCATCCGGCTGCAAAGACACAAGCAAAGAAGCAAACTAGCAACTTCTCTTAAAGATGAATGTTCTACTGATGTACCATTAAGTGTACACTAGGATGGTAAGCTAATACAAGATCTGACAACACAGAACCATGTTGATCTACTTCCCACCCTTGTATCAGGCAGTGGAGTCAGCCATTTACTAAAAGTTGCAAAACTTACAAATGGCACTGGCAAAGAACATGCCAAGGCAGTCGTATAAGCATTAGAAGAGTGGGGCCTGGTTGATAAAGTTGTTGCCATGGTATTCGATACAACAGCATCTAATACAGGCCGTGTTAATGGTGCATGCACTCTCATACAGCAGAAGTTAGAAAAAAACTCCTGTACTTTGCCTGCAGACACCATATACTAGAACGTGTTGCCAAAGCTGCTTATACAATACTGATAACTCCAACACAAGGACCAGGTGAGCTGTTGTTCAAACGTTTTCAGGCAAAATGGGAATCCATTGACCAAAATGTGTTTGAAACTGGTGTTGATCATGAAGAGGTGGCACTTCTCATCCAAGATACTAAAACACAAGTGATTTCCTGGGCTGAAAAGACTTTGGAAGAGATACATGATTTGAGGGATGACTACCGAGAACTTCTGGAGCTCTCTATGATTTTCCTTGGAGGGACTCCATCAAGAGGAGTTCACTTTCTTCGTCCTGGACCAATGCATCATGCTCAGTGGATGTCCCTAAAAGTGTGGATGTTCCGTGGACAATTCAAGGTAACCAAAACACAGGAGCAGGGTTTGCGTCGGATGTCTATCTTAGTTGCTACCGTGTATATGAAACACTAGATTGAGGCTCCCCTTCCCATGGCGGCTCCCCGAAATAACTTGGAGCTTCTGAAAACCCTCCATGACTACATAAATATTGATAAGGAAATTTCAGAATCCACCCTGGAAAAATTCACCTCCCATCAGTGGTACTTGTCAGAAGAGCTGGTTGCTCTTAGTTTCTTTGATCCTGCTGTTCCATCTACTACCAAGAGCTTGATGGTCAAAGCAATGAGTGAGCATCCTGCAAGTGAAGACCCGCCAAAATGAGCTGCAGTCACACCGAAAGCTATCAAGCAATATGGATTGGAAAACTTTGTGACCAAAGGAACAATGGCTTTCTTCAACAAGATGAATTTCACAACTGGATACCTTTGTGAACCCCCAGAATCCTGGAGCTTGCGAGACGACATTCAGAAGGCAGTTAGAATCATCCAAGGAATTAAAATTACAAACAACAACGTAGAGCGAGGTGTAGCACTCACCCAAGAGTACAACAGACTTATAACCAAGGATGATAAACAGCTCCAGTTATTTCTACAGGTTGTTGCAGCACATCATAAACTGTATCCAGATAGCCAGGAAATCTACGCTGCTAGGACATCAGTGAATGAAACAAAAAGCAAAGCATTTCCTAACCTTTTTCTACAGGGTGGTGGTTAGGGAAAGAGGTTGGTGGGGTACAAATGAGTTGGGTCCTCGTCCCATACCCTGGTAACACAGATAATTAAGTAGATACTTAAGGAAAAGGCAAAAAATTAGTATTAAATTATATTACAAAAATCCTTATAAGTAAAATCTTTAAATTTTGATTATCTGTGGCTAAAACTCATAAGAAATATATTTACTAATATTACTCAGGAGTTTAAGATACGTACAAAAGCTGTAGTTCAGGATTGTGCAAAGTAATATGATAGAGCGGATGTTTATCATACGGCTGAACTTGAAGGCTGATGTGCATCCTCTAAATATTATATGATGAGCGTAATAGTTTGCACTCATTCATTTAATCCATAAAGGAAAAAAAAAATGAGAGGCGGGAGATGGAAAAAAAAAATCACCCATATAGGCAAGGACCACCCTATTCTCCCATGCACCTTTTATTTTTACTTCTTCATCAACGAAAATAGATCCACAATGTCTATGGATGGATTGCACATCAACATCAGGAAGAAGACGTGGTAACTAACGAAACAAAATGTTGCATAACCTACGTCAGTTTTATCCTTTAAAATTAATTAATGATTAATGTTTTTTCAATGTCATGAACACTGGATCCAATAGGTCAGTCCTTGTTTTTAATATTTGGCAGCTTGGACTTTTGTACCAATCTCTGCACTCCTTTTCTTGAGAGATTTCATTTTTGTTAAGGATGGATGGACTTTATCAAACTGGAACCAAAATGGACTCCCTTTTCATGATATTTGAACCAAACATCCTAAGAACTCTTTCAGTCTCTGGTAGTATCATAAGTATCTTGAAGCCATTAGGCTGAAAAGTTTCTTCAAGCCAACGAAATCCCCACAGCTTGTAAATTCCAGAGTGGTTTTGATATATAGGGTCTTCAGAGTTTGCAGTATTCTGTATGGTTGCAAAGTTTTCATTCCAAGAACCTTTTCTGTGAAATAAAATTCAAATGGAGTATATTCAAATTTGCCCACCGGCGGATGTCACCACCGACTACGTCTTTGGGCCCACGAAGCTTGAACTAAGCTTTCAGTTATCGTAAGTGTTTTTCTGGGACTTGTAACAGTTACACTTCAATACAATACGTGATACGATTGTTAATAAAAATATAGCTGATCATTCGCGTTTCATTTATTGGTAAATGAGAAAAAATAAATGACCGTTGGAAGGGTATCTTTATTAAAATAAAATGCATGAAAGCCCTGCAAAAGCAAGCAGAATTGGACTTCAAAAAAAAACACATATATATATATATATATATATATATATATATATATATATATATATATATATATATATATATATATATATATATATATATTTTACAATATTTGCTGAGTATCTACTTAGGGTGGGTCAGTCTCGCCTTCGATGAAATTTAATAAAAAACATTGAGGCGTCAAGCAGCTCGACAACTCCCCTCCCCCTCGTACTCTAGGACGGTCAAGTGTTTGTGTTTCTCTGAGGTTTCTGACTTCCATTTCCAGAATGTTACACTCCGCCCTCAACTGACTGTTTGGTTGTTGTGCGGGGTGAACCATGACCTTGGGTGGACGCCTACCCCTATCAGGCGGGTGGGCAGGTCAAAGATGATGTTGTTTAAGGCCAGAGGTTTAGGGCGCAATGTAACACTGGAAGCGGAAGCCATTGTCCCCTACGTAGATCAAACAATGAATATTACGCTTTCTGGTTGAGAAGCTTGACGCCCTTATATTTTTGATAAATTTCGTCCACGGCGAGACTGAAAAACACATATCTGGTACTCAGCAAATATTGTAATATAAACACATTTTTTATAAGTCCAATTCTGCTAGATTTTGCTGGGCTTTCATGCAAGAAAGATTTATAATGAAGAGAACTTTGCGACGGTCATTTATTTTCTCCCGATTACTAATAAATAAAACAACGAAAATTATCAACTACATATTAATGAACAATAGAATTACTTATTGTATTGAAGTTTAATTGTTATAAATCCCAGAGAAACAGGTAATTTACGATAATTGAAAGAATAGTTCAAACTTCGTGGGCCCGAAGACGTAGTCTGTGGTGACACTTGGTAATGATGAATATACCCCACTCCAAATTGTTAACATTCATTACTTTTTTGCCGATTAGGTGAAAGTATCTCCCACGAACTCTATTCTGCCCATGCCTGTTGTCACGAGGCATGGGTGATGCAGCTAGATTTGTCAGCAGCCTTTGATCGTGTCAGTCACCAAGGCCTACTGTGAAAGCTGAAGAATATCGGATTGGCGGGTCGGTGTTGTCCACTGTTACATACTTTTTGAGGGGACGTTATCCCGTGTTGGCTGCTTCAGCGATGGGCACTAGGTGCACTCTGGAGCTCCCCAAAGTAGCCGTTTTCGGTCCTGAGTTGTTCAACTTTTACATTACAGATCTGTTCTGCACCACCCGCAACCCATTGTACGGCTACGCGTATGATGTGACCCTGATTCCAACTACTAAATCCCCCTCGATCACGCCGCGAAGTTTGTGAATTGATCGACGATGACCTGAGATGGGTATCTAGGTGGAGTGAGAGGTAAAACATGAAAGTAAATCCATCAAATTCAAGGAGTTATTATTTTTTTTTTTTTGATCCAGCAATGTTCTCCCATTTCATGGCGATCCTATTCACGAAGATTCAGTGCTAGCCAGTAGTGATGCGCTCACTACTGGGGTTCTTCTCTGATGCAAAAATTACGTGTGAACGTCAAAACTGGTCGTTGATTAGCTTGACTTCGCACAAGCTCGGTATACTCAGAAAGGCTAACAGCATCTTTCGTTGTCCTTCCATCTCTGGCAGTTGTTTCCGTTGCATTATTCCTCTTTTTGACACGGAGATAGTCCTTCCCTTTTCAGAGGCCGCGTACCTCCCCCGCCGGTGGCAACACACACCCTGGCCGCCGACACGGCCCGCATATCGTTTTTTTATGTTGAAAATGCAATTCGTGGCGATGTATAAGGCCTCCATGACCTTTCCTCTCTCCGCAGGCAATGGAGGTCACGAAGGCCTTATGCATGGCCACGAACTGCAACATCAACACTAGAATCGGATATGTGGTGTGGGCAGTATCGGCGGCCAGGGTGTGTGCAGTCACCTACTTGGGGTCGACTCGGCTAATGAATGTAAAGTTATACATCCGTATCGGACGTGGGACAATGTGCAGCAGGGGGGTGACCTAAACTCTCAGCAGCGAACGGGGTTTCCCATATGACCTGTATATAGCATGCAAGATGACAACTGAACCACCTCAGTTTCTCGGAAAAATTATTAGACGAAACTAGTCAGGAATAAACTCAACTCAAAACACCCGTATTTCCTTCCTTCTTCACTTTTGGAAAATGCGTTTACAATAATATTAATGGAAATGATAATGGTAATAATCCTCGCTCTTCATTTACTTTAGCCTGGTTTATTCTTCCTCTCTTCCAAGTGTATATCCCATAAATCCTCAAATTGTCTATATTCTTTAAAACCATTTCATATTATTGCTCTCAACTAAGAATTATTCCTGCTACTAGTGGAAAAGGCAGGAAACAGAAAATATGCAATATCCTATTGCATGCCTTACGCTCTACGGCAACGTGTTGCCAGCTGTTGCATGTAACAGAGGTCGCTTGCAACACCTTGTTACTGTTTGGAACACACTTGGACTATGCGACAATCTATCTTGCCAAATGTTGCCGAAAAATGGCCACGGTGGATTCACGCCTTTTGATAAAATGCAGTCTCGCCCAGACTCTGAGTGTTTTCAATAATTAACCGACGGGTTTGGGAGCAGGTCCTGCCTAGATCATGATTGATTGGTTTCCTGTTTCCCGTAGTGATAGTCAAGCCTGCTAATAATATTTGGAAAAAAGCTGAGTTATTAGATAGCTGTGGCCATCATCAAAATATACTTGCCAATATGGCATCCAATACGTTTTTCTTTTTTTATGAAATATAATATTTAATCCAGGTAATTTATAAACTAATTACCCCAAAACTGTAATTATATTTCGTTATCATCAAAAAATTTCCTAATACATCATTCTTAAAACACAAACATTCCACTTCTTATAGGGAGAAGCAGACAAACCAGCACATTATAGCCCCCTTTCTAAGAGGGCAATAATAATGAATAACAAAAAACATGGATGGAAAACGCAATATAACGCACAGCTAAGACACACAGATCGAAATAGATTAGTAAAAATTATGCAAATATAAGACAACAAAAACAAGAAAAGCTACATAGGACTGAGAAAAGGTCCATAAATAAAGCCAACAAAAAGACAAGCATAGAAACCAAATTATTGAGCAAAAAAAAAACAAGAGAGGGAGCCAGCGAGCGAGCGAGCGAATGAGAGAGAGAGAGAGAGAGAGAGAGAGAGAGAGAGAGAGAGAGAGAGAGAGAGAGAGAGAGAGAGAGAGAGAACCATGACAAAGACAGATAAAAAGAATTCCATTGCACCAATGAAACAGGAACATCCACAGTGCCCCCCCGCCCCCCCACACACACACCAGAAAAGAAAACAGAAGAAAAAAGAAAATACGCAGACTAAAAAAAATCGGATGGCAAAAATCATCAACCCCTTAAAACAGTAAAAATACCAGTCAACAAACACGAGCATGCGGTATTAAAAAACGAAAAATAAAATGAAAAGAAACACTAAAAATGTAAGGCAGCAAAAAATAGCACCTTTACAAGAGAAGGAATATACAATACAATTATCAGAAATCCAACCATACTACAGAAGCAAAAAACAGAGACGACGCATTTATGTATTACCAAGAATTTATTACGGACGCCTAGAAAACGAATGCTATTGCTTAACCCGGTAGCCACGACGGGCCAAATTTGATCACCCAGAAGAGAAAAGAAAAATAACAAGAATAAAAAAAAATCTGCACGAGAAAAGCAAAGACAACGTTGGTATATTTTGTATTACCAATTTTGTTGGGACACACACACACACACACACACACACACACACACACACACATATACACTTGAGTGACCTCCCGATACCGCTCCACCTGCATCCCTCCCTATTACCTGAACGAGCGCTTGCCTTGAAGATTAACACCTTTCCGTCATGTTAATGAGGCCGCCCTTACCCCCCTCCAGCCACCACCGAGCTCTACTTAACCCCCCACTCCCACCCCCCAAGCACCATCACCCTAACCTTTCTAAAGACTCGTTAGACCCCCTCCCCCACGTTTTTTAATTGTTTCATGTATTCCTATTCTTTTTTTTTTTTATGTATAAATGATATATGCATTACTTTTTAATCTCATGGCTGCCGATACTAAATAAACCGTTTATTATTATCACTATTATCAGTATTATTATAACATAAACGAACACGCACACACACACACACACATTTGTCGAGCATCTATATATAAAACCCTTGTTCTGTGAATGTAGTGGCAATATTACTGACAGCCAGTAAGTGCAGAGTGTCTGTAAATCCAAGTAAAGGCAGCATCAACAACTCTTTGTGCGTCGACCTACCGAGTAACCCAGCTGGACAACCTTGGTGTCTACTGCATGAATGAGAACGTAAGTGCAATGATCAATGCACCAATACTAAATCGAACACTCCCCTTATGAACAAACTTCCCCAATCAAGCACTCTGCATTCACCCTCTCCCAAATCTTATCAGTAAAGCCCGCAGGCGCGGCACCCGCAAACAGTGATCAGATGTAGATTCATAAATATTATGACCAGAGTCATATTCAAAGGTGTTTTTATACTCCCAGTTTAAAAGAATGTATCCATATAACACTGACCCCTTGTGATTTTCACGCAACATTTGGTGTGCCCACTTGGGCACTGCATATCTGATGGTGCTTGCAGCACGGGTTTCCATTTTGTTTCCATCATACACGTTGTAGTGGTGTGGAGAGAGGGTGTGTCACGCAGCTAGCTCCTGTTTTTTTTTCTGAAGAATTGATTTATGGTGATTGTAATGTGTATATTGTAATGTACATGTGTATGTATGACTGTACGTGTGGCGACACCCGGTCGGTGTCGCACAACAGGATGTTTAACAACACGTCGTGCTTTTGGCCGTGGGAAGCTGTGATGAACTGACACTAGGATCAGCAAATGATGACTTTCATCAGCCGTCATCAACCGGAACCCACACCCTTCCGGACGAACTACAAGCAAATAAAACGGGCGAACAACGCGGAGAAGAGAGAGAGAGAAGACGGGTGCCGGGCAGGCGAGCGGTGCTCTGCCGCTCCGCGCCCTGCAGCGGTGTGGCTGTCTCTGATTTCGTGCGTCTCGCTCACGTAAACTGTAAACCTTGTATACAACTGTTAATATAGTTAAAATACATTTGGTATTTGTATTAACCTGAGAGAGATAACTTAAGTGAACTTAACTAAAAGGCTATTGTGTTGTCTCAACCACTTCAATCAACTGCAGAACGCAGGCAACGGTACACCGGACCTGACGTGAGATAGCAGTACGCGTCTTAAAATGATTAAATATTAACACATAACACAAACCACTTAAAGTTGGTAACAAGAAAGGCTAACAAAAGTGGTGAACAGCGGTTTACGGACCTCTCCGAAGTGTTCTATAGGTGTTATCTCGTATATAACATAACATAAAATGCATGGTGGCTGGTGGCCGCCTCGTCGTTAACCACGTTAAAAAAAAGTAACGTTCAAAGGTTATTAACATAAATGATGTGCAGCGTGGTTACGAACTACTCCGAATTGTTATATCTCTCTCTCAAACGTAGCTTCAGTGACAGTGTGTGGCGGCAGTGAACGGTATCGGACACAGCAAGCATACGCTGACATCAGCGCGCGGCTTTTCCTGCCCCATTGAGTCCAGTCAGCACACAGCCGCACCCGAGAGCACACCCAGCCCCGCCCCGCACCTCCACACAGCCCGCGCGCCCCGCCTCGCACCTCCACACAACCAAGTTTCCTTGGAGGTGTCCAGGCATTTGTTTCTTCCTACGACACAACTCGTCGTAGGTGCGCACTTATCTTCGCCAGGCAACTCGGACATTTGAGGGTGACTGGTGGGCGTATATTGTCTGCCCGCCGCCCCTCCCACCACTGCTACCAGACGGAGGACGGCGGACCCTGCCACCCCTGCAGCCCTGCCCTTGCCACCGGCGAGGCGAAGGACGCGAGCGTGCTGAGTAGTGGGGCATCGAGCTGCTGTCTTCGAGGTTTTTAACACATTATAGCTGACACTCATTGATACGGTTTCAGTAATTACACCACTTGCAACATTATTTCAGGTGCATTACTATTATTATGTTCACGTGTTTAGGCGTGTGGGGCCGTATCTAATCTATTAGATTTTTCAGCTGTTGATTTTTCTGGCGTGTGGATGTTTAATGTTTTTCTTGAGTAACATGGTCACGCATTTCATGTATAATCATTCATTTTTTTTCTCCTTTCTTTTGTGTGTTTTATTGCACAGTGGAGAAGTTTTGTCTTGCTAAGCCTCACTCATTATTCTTTTTCCTCTTTTATTATGCATTTTAAAAGCATAGGGGAGAAGTGAGCACATACTTAGCGGTGAATGATTATTACTTTAATTATTTTTGCAGCAATATTTTTTTTATTTTACCATTTTACTCCTCATTTTACTAGCAACTCTTTTAATGGCAGAGAAACCTGACCCGAGGACTATGAGGGGTGGGTACAGAGAAAGAACAGTGCCGTCAAGGATAACGGTAACTGTTCTCATGTAAGGAGTGTAGAAGTCTTCAAAGGGTGCTTGCTCCTCCTACGCTGCATGTGCAACCAAGAGGTATTTACTTACCTTACTAATCCCACAATGGCTTCTGCCCCTAATCACCCACTAACAGCAACAGCAGTTAGGCCTTTCGCAGGGTAGCAAGGGAGGCAGATTATTCGGCCAGGGACTTCTTGTTTCAAAGTGAGATTGTCATGGACATTTCATTCGTGTCAAATCCGGGAGATTAAATATCTCTCAGCCGCTCGAAGGTCAATCCCGGGAACGGGCGCAGGGCCCTCATAAACAGGAGCGCGTTCACAGGACGGAAGGATTATGATGCGTTTCGGTCACTTTTTCTTGAAACATTTGGGGAAGATGGGCAACACAGCCTCATAAAGGGTGTATATTTTGCTGTGGACACTGTGCAAACGAGTGGCCTTTTTAATAGGCCAGTGGACGCCTATAGGCTATCTACTGATTTGATCTCGAGTTTTAAACAGGGAAACTAGACAGATGGAGAAACCATTTCTGTAGATAATGCTAGATTATTACTAGAGGTCCTTGTGTACATGATTGTCCTTAAAGTTCCTCTTCGAAGGAGTGCAGTATCCCTTGACTACAGCCCCACTGGCAACCTACACGGTTTTATCAGCCAACTTTTATGGCATTTAAAGTAATTTTGGGTCCTTTTTGAAGCTTCGTTTGCCGTCGACACGTTCGTCGGGGAGGGGGGCCTTCGCGACCCTCTGACCAAAACCTTTTTGGGTGTCACCAGAGGTAATCAAAAATTCCTTGGTGTGTTCTTTTACCCGTGGTTTAGGCAGAAATAGTCAGAAAAATAGGTGGTTGGAAATTTGAGCTTTACGATTTTTTTTTTTTTTTATTTATTTATTTATTTTATTTTTTTTTTTTTTTTTTGCACAGAATGGTGCATAGTGATCGTCTCCAAAGACTAGCGCCGGCTTGAGGTTCAGCCTGACGCTGCTTTGTATATCTTTCCACCACACGACTATAACCTGCATCCTCGCATCTACTAATTTATGTTTGGTTCCTATGCTTTTGCCTGCATCTTTTTCATGCGAGAAGGGGAGTGCTTGAGTAATACTTTTCACACTAACCCACTATTTTATTTTATTGCTGAGTTGATGCAAGGCAGTCAGTCTTCTTAATTTAATTGGAGCCGTAATAACCGAGGGTGTAGACTAACATAGGGATAGGTACAATTTAACCTTGAACCTCATGTGCTTCTGCTTAAAACATACTTTTTCTCTGCACTGACAGACCTAACTTAACTTGAGCAGATGCTGTCCCTAACTTTTATCGTAACCAGTATGTGAATATCTGTAAGCTTTGGAAGTTAAGCAGACAAGTCTTACTTACCCTTACTTGACATACCACTGTTACCCGTTACGGGAATTATTTTTGGCGTCAAGGATGTCAGTCTTCCACGTTCGTTACGATCGAGGGATAGGTGGAAATTTGTCTTTTTCATTTGATGTTTATTAATGCTGGAATTACTTTAATCAATTATGCTGGAATTATATATTTCAGTGAGATTTGTTACAACAGTGATTTCACAACTTGGTGACAGGATTTTTCTTTTATAGTACTGTAGACCTGAAAAACGGAGTATTAGGAGTTAGTGGTACTGACTGCCGATGCTTCTAAGGTTCTCCAGACTTGTCCTTGTTATCACATTGTAACTATTAGGAGACTCTACGGATAACATTACCTCTTTTCACACAACCTTATCTATTGTTGTAAACCCCACCCGTCTCGAAGGCGTGCCGAGGGTAACGACACTGGCAATTAATTGTCACGCAACGGATGAGTGTTTCTCTGCGACAGTTTTGTGTCCAGGTGTGACTCGAAGGTTCAGTTTCTAACAGATCTTCTTCAAGGATTGTTCCTTTTTCTTTTTACTATTCCAAATAGCTCCATTACCATGTATCCCAATGACAGTTTAGTCAATTTAATTTTTCTAGGGTGTATCATGTAAGTAATTTTTCGAGCTATTATTTTATTTTCTCGGAATAGTACTGAGCTTTCACGTCCACGACTCTAGCCCAGTTTACCTCAACCTGTATGTACATTACCCATTTCTTGTTACTTCCATGATTATTTTTATTATCATTGGCATCTCCCGATGTTGTATCGTTAGGGGGGCTCTGACCTGTATATATATATTTTTTTAATGCAACCATAACAGGACCTCGTTTAACTAGTACACATTGTGCGACTGTAACATGGGTAGGTACACTGCTTTTAAAGGTCGGGTGAGTCGCAAGGTCGCGACTTTTAGAGAACCGAGCGATGTAATGTGTATATTATAATGTACATGTGTATGTATGACTGTACGTGTGGCGACACCCGGTCGGTGTCGCACAACAGGATGTTTAACAACACGTCGTGCTTTTAGCCGTGGGAAGCTGTGATGAACTGACACTAGGATCAGCAAATGATGACTTTCATCAGCCGTCATCAACCGGAACCCACACCCTTCCGGACGAACTACAAGCAAATAAAACGGGCGAACAACGCGGAGAAGAGAGAGAGAGAAGACGGGTGACGGGCAGGCGAGCGGTGCTCTGCCGCTCCGCGCCCTGCAGCGGTGTGGCTGTCTCTGATTTCGTGCGTCTCGCTCACGTAAACTGTAAACCTTGTAAACAACTGTTAATATAGTTAAAATACATTTGGTATTTGTATTAACCTGAGAGAGATAACTAAAGTGAACTAAAGTGAATTTATAACGGCTACCTCTCGGCCACACATCACTTAACTAAAAGGCTATTGTGTTGTCTCAACCACTTCAATCAACTGGAGAACGCAGGCAACGGTACACCGGACCTGACGTGAGATAGCAGTACGCGCCTTAAAATTATTAAATATTAACACAGAACACAAACCACTTAAAGTTGGTAACAAGAAAGGCTAACATGATTTCCACCCGAAGTTTGTGACGAGGATGTGATTTTTTTTACGTATGGAAATCATCCGAGGTTTGTGATGGTATATATTTTTTGTTTCGGGAATGTTTTTGGAGACATTAAGTTAAATACGCCTAATTATCCCGAAAAAAAAGTTAAGTAGAAAACAAGAAACTAGTTTCCCATGTTGATGTAGAGTACATTACGAATAACACTGGCAAATTACCAGATACACATGATACGAGTGAAAATGAGGATGAGTAATATAGGAAAATAACATAGAATTTGAAGTGTTGTACGATAATGATGTAGACCAAGAGTCCGTCCATAAATGTGATGAGGAAGAGAGTGATAATCTGAGTGATACTGAAATGTTTAAGGAGCCAAATCACTGAAGACCTGCGCAAGCCCTTCCCAAGGCAGCGGTGCCTCAATGTCTGGTACCCTTCCTGCCTCTACTTCTCATGTCCCTGCTGCCTTTACGTCTGCTGCCCCTGCTGCCTCTACGTCTACTGCCCCTGCTGCCTCTACGGCTGCTGCCCCTGCTGCCTCTACGGCTGCTGCCCTTGCTTTCTCTAGGTCTGCTGGCCCTGTTGCTACTACGTCAGCTGCCCCTGATGCCTCCTCGCCTCTCATGCTGCCCTTGCTGCCGCTCTTCTGCTGACCCTGAAGCCTCTTTTGTCACCCTACTGCCTCTCCTGTAGCCCCTGCTGACTCCCCTGCCGCCCATGCTACTCGTGTTGCTGCCCCTGCTGCCGCCCCTTCTTCCTCCCTTCCCTACCGCAGGCGTCAAAAAAGACACCTTTTATATGTAATCCGATTTGAGTTTATAGTGATGCCATGAGGTTTCAAATGCACCCGATGAGGCTTTCATAACCTGGCTGTGTTCAATCCAACGCTCAAATTTTCAACAGCAGTATTTCGTTTGCCTCTGATTTTGATTTGTAGTCACATAGTGAATTTCAGTATTAATTGGAGTTTCTTCCAGACATCTCTTCAGTATGAAAATTGCTTTTAGTGACTTATTATATAAGAAAATTTAAGTAGAAATTATATTTTCTATTGACTATTGTAGCTTTATTATATTTTGATTACAATTTTTTTCTTTATTTTCCCAAAAAATGGTGAAAAATCACCTGGGTTAGGTGATGTAACGCAGGCATAGGGTTTATGTTAATGAGGTTAGTCGTAGGAAGGATGAAATACTGACTAGAGAAGGGTGTTCCAGAGTTTACAAGCTAAACGGATGAACAGGATTATGATGCTGATTAACTCTTGTATTAGGGCTTTGAATTATATAGGGATGAGTCAGAGTAGTAACTCATGTGCAGCGGTGTCGCAGGAGGGATAGTGACATTCAGTTAACAAGTCAAAAATAAAAGTCAGAATGAAAAAAAAATTATTGAATAAAGACAGAGAGGCAACATGGCGAAAGAGTTTAGAAGGTAAAAGACTGTAAGTATTAGGAGGGAAGTTGATGAGGAGAGTCTTTGATTTTACTCTGTCAAAAAGAGTTGTATGTATGGACCCCATCCCACACACACCTACACCCATTCCGACAGGCACACATGTGATGTATTCTTAATACGACCCTTATAAATATAGGAGGGAGAAAAACTGATGCAGGAAAAATAGAACGCCTGACCTCGAAGAAACAGATATAGATGGTAGGTAGATGATATATAAAGTTTCCAGGAAAGATTTTGAGTTAAGGGTAAACCGAGAATGTTTAGTGTGGAAGAAGAGGACAGCTGCCTATCGTCAAAGAATAAGTGATAGGTGTTTGGAACATTGTGTTGAGTTGACAGGGGGATAAATTGTATTTTGGAGCCATTGAAGGATACCACGCTCGTCCTACCCCATTCAGAAATGATAGCACGATGGGAGATTAAGCGTTCTTCTGCGTTTAGCCTTGGGTCATGTATTTCCTGTTGAGAGCGTCTTCTATTAATAAAAAAAAAAGTATAATAGTGCAGATTTGAGTCATCGGCAAAGGAGTACAAAAATAGTTTGTTTTGGGAAGATCATCAATGAACAACATAAGGAGATTGTGAAATAGAACAAAGCCTTGCGAAACACCACTATTTATAGGATTATGAGTAGGACAGTGACTGTCTATTGCAACAGAGAGATCGGCGTGAAGGGACACTGGAGATAAAAGTACAGAGAAAAGGATAAAATCCGTGGGAGGATAATTTAGATAGGAGATATTTTTGCCAGACTGAAAAGCTTACGGCAACAGGTAAAGCTTCACCGAAACGGCTAAGAGAGGATTTTTTTTTTCTTTTTTTTTTACAGCAAAGGAGACAGTTCAAGGGCACACAAAAAGCAAACATTAATGAAAAAAAAAGCCCGCTACTCACTGCTCCTAAAAAGAATCCAAAGAGGTGGCCGAAAGATAGGTCAGTTTTGGGAGGAGAGGTGTCCTGATACCCTCCTCTTGAAAGAGTTTAAGTCGTAGGCAGGAGGAAATACAGATGAAGGAAGATTGTTCCAGAGTTTACCAGCGCGAGGGATGAAAGAGTGAAGATGCTGGTTAACTCTTGCATAAGGGGTTTGGACAGTATAGGGATGAGCATGAGTAGAAAGTCGAGTGCAGCGGGGCCGCGGGAGGGGGGGAGGCATGCAGTTAGCAAGTTCAGAAGAGCAGTCAGCGTGGAAATATCGATAGAAGATAGAAAGAGAGGCAACACTGCGGCGGAATTTAAGAGGTAGAAGACTATCAGTATGAGGAGGAGAGCTGATGAGACGAAGAGCCTTAGCCTCCACTCTGTCCAGAAGAGCTGTGTGAGTGGAGCCCCCCCACACATGAGATGCATACTCCATACGAGGGCGGACAAGGCCCCTGTATATGGACAGCAACTGTGCAGGGGAGAAGAACTGGCGGAGACGGTACAAAACGCCCAGCCTCGAGGAAGCTGATTTAGTAAGAGATGAGATATGAAGTTTCCAGTTGAGATTTTGAGTTAAGGATAGACCGAGAATGTTTAGTGTTGAGGAAGGTGATAGCTGGGTGTTGTCAAAGAATAAGGGATAGTTGTTTGGAAGATTGTGTCGAGTGGATAGGTGGAGAAACTGTGTTTTTGAGGCGTTGAAGGACACCAGGTTCTTCTTGCCCCAATCGGAAATAATAGTAAGGTCTGAGGCTAAGCGTTCTGCAGTCTCCAGCCTTGAGTCGTTAAGTTCCTGAAGGGTGGGTCTTCTATTAAAAGAAGTTGAATAATGCAGAGTGGAATCATCGGCGTAGGAATGGATAGGACAGTTCGTTTTGGAAAGAAGATCATCAATGAACAACAGAAAAGAGGAGATAGGACAGAACCCTGTGGGACACCACTGTTAATAGATTTAAGGGAAGAACAGTGACCGTCTACCACGGCAGAAATAGAACGGTCAGAAAGGAAACTGGAGATAAAGGTACAGAGAGAAGGATAGAAACCGTAGGAGGGTAGTTTTGAAAGCAAAGATTTGTGCCAGACCCTATCAAAAGCTTTTGATATGTCCAGCGCAATAGCAAAATTTCACCGAAACGGCTAAGAGAGGATGACCAAGAGTCTGTTAAGGCTAGGAGATCACCAGTAGAACGCCCCTTGCGGAACCCATACTGGCGATCAGATAGAAGGTCAGAAGTGGAAAGGTGCTTTTGAATCTTACGGTTAAGGATTGATTCAAAAGCTTTAGATAGACAAGAAAGTAAAGCAATAGGACGGTAGTTTGAGGGATTGGAGCGGTCACCCTTCTTAGGTACAGGCTGTATGAAGGCATACTTCCAGCAAGAAGGAAAGGTAGATGTTGACAGGCAGAGGCGAAAGAGTTTGACCAGGCAGGGTGACAGCACGGAGGCACAGTTTTTAAGGACAATAGGAGGCACTCCATCAGGTCCATAAGCCTTCTGAGGATTGAGGCCAGAGAGGGCATAGAAAACATCATTTTGAAGAATCTTTATGACAGGCATAAAGGAGTCAGAGGGAGGATGAGTAGGAGGAATATGCCCAGAATCGTCCAGAGTGGAGTTTTTATAAAAAGTTTGAGAGAAGAGTTCAGCCTTAGAGATAGATGAGACGGCAGTGTTGCCGTCAGGACTGAGGAGTGGAGGGAAAGATAAAGAAGTGAAGTTGGAGGATATGTTTTTGGCTAGATGCCAGAAGTCACGGGAGGAGTTAGAGAAAGCAAGGTTTTGACATTTTCTATTAATGAAAGAATTTTTGGTTAGTCGGAGAATAGATTTGGCACGATTTCGGGCAGAAATGTAAAGTTCAATAGTCCAATAGTCAATTAGAAAAGGAAGGATATCACAAGTAAAACGATCCTTAAGGGATCCGTACTGGGGCAAGAGAGCTGGTTAGAAGATGGTATATGCTTAAATAAAAGCTTTCCTATTCAAAAGCTTTAAAATGACAAGAAAGCAAATGGATAGGACGGTAGTTTGAAGGATTACAACGGTACTCTTCTTAGGCTGAGGTTGCATGTAGGCATACTTTCAACAGAAGGTAAAGATAGATGACGACAGGCAGAAGCGAAAAAAATAATGAGCAGACAGATTGTCTTCATGGAAGTACAGTTCATAAGGAAAATAGGAGGCACTCCATCGGGTCCATATGCCTTCTGAGAATTTCAGCCATAATTCATAATTCCTAAGAATTATTATAACAAACAGACTGAGGTCAAAGGTAGGATAAGCAAGAGGAATATGCCCCAGAATCGTGCAGAGTGATTTTTTTTTCAGCAAAGAGTCTAGGTCTAGAGAGAGATGTAGCACCTGAGATGCCATCAAGACAGAGGAGAGATGGGAATTATAAACAAATAAAATTGTAATATATATTTTAGCTAGGTGTCAGAAGTTTCTGGAAAAAAAGAGAATACGGTTCTGTTATTTTCTGTCAATGGAAAAATACTGAGTTGATGAATATATTTGACGCGATTCCTGGCATAAATGTAAAAATCATGATTTACATGAGTGCCAGGGCCCAGATATCTTTTGTGGGCTGCCTCTCTATCACTGATGGCACGCAACCGTGATTAAGCCAGGGCGTGATACCATGAAGTGTATGCATCCAAACCCACAGACAAGCACCTTCATAATGCATTGGGCACACAGGTCCCTGACCTGGAAGCATTAAAAATCCACGGGAAATCGGAAAAAAATATATCCTCAACTCATCAAACCGAGCTAAAGCACAATGCAAGAAGCACCGCATCTTCGGTGGGTCAATAGGTTGTACAGGAGGGATAGAACAAAATGCAGAAATAAGGTTATGCTTGAAGGTGACCAACAGAGAGAATAGTTTAATAGAATGAACTGAGCGATGAAAAATTAGGAAAAGCTCTAAAGTGCTGTGCGTGTGACCAAAGCTATTCCGTATTCGTGCAGAGTGCTGACCCAACTAAATCATACGGGGAGAGCTTAGTTGTAGGCTTGTTCACAGTGAAAGAGGATGAAAGCCAAAGTTGGTGATTAATATTGAAATCTCCTAAGACGAACATTACAGGGTAGAGAGACTATCAATATATGATTATATTTGGAACTCAAACAATCAACAAATGTTTCATGGCTGGTAGAGATCGGTGAAAAATAAACAGTGTTCACTTATTTAGTGATATAATGATAATTTAGTCTGCCAAATTTTGGAAAATTCAAAGGAATCAAGGCTATGGGTGCAAAAGGAAGAGATGACATTGCGAATATTGACGCAGCATCCTGCCCTGGGTTGAAATTTATAATAGATATTGTAGGATAGAAGAGATTACTGTCGGTAACCCGAGCAACCAATGTTTGGCTAGGAATAGGTGATTTTTTTTTTTTTTTTTTTTTTTTTTTACGTCCTGTTGCGCCGTTAGGCTTTTTCCCTGTTGGGCCTGCATGGTCGACCGAGACCGTTCTGGTGCAGGCGAGTGTTTAGAGGCGTCATTTTGTTTTGGCTCATGCTGCCCCCCGGAGCTCATCTTTGGGCTTCTCTGTGAAGAGGTAATCTAAAGCCCGGGTTGACGGGTGGTCTTCAGGGCAGCATGTAGGTAGTCTTAGGCCACTCGGCGGTGACTGAAAAATTCAAGCTGTGCGGCGGCCAGGATTCGAACCCCCGTCCCTCCTGGAGCTCCTGAAAGCGGGGCCGGCACGCTAACTACTCAGCCACCGCCTCCCCAATCCACCGCCTCCCTTTAGAAGAGAGATGGTGTTCTACAGAATGGAAATTAGACACTTCTTCCGGTTATCGTCAAACGTTGATTGACCTAGGGACATTATATTTCTCCTCCCCAGATGGGCACTCCGAGGCATGATTCGTATATGGTTTCCTCGCACATTTTCATAATTATAAGGCAATGTCGTGTGTGGTGTGTTTCTAGTTTTGTGGAGAAAATATGATTTGTCTTAAGAGAGCATTCTTAACTACATCCTGGGTTAATAAATGAGGCAATAGTTGAGCGAAAATTAAGAATACAGGAAGGTCTGTGATAGGTTGACAGCACCCCAGTGACCCCATCGTCTCTCATATATACCTTACCTAGAGTACCTTACGATATTTTAGCAGGTGTTTAGTTGCTACCCTTTGTCCCTATTGTAAAATCTCTCATTTTATCTCATTAATTCATAACATCACATCGAAGCGCAACGTTATGTAACCTAACTAGCATAAAGACACTTTTATACGTACACCTAACTATCTAATGACATATCCTTAAGACTAAGCTTTGAATTAATACCTCCCCAATCGCCGAAATATGCTATCATGTCATGGTGACGCCAATACAGTGTACAGTGTACCGTCTGACTACAACGTATCTATAGTCAGTTTCCTGTGTTTCGTTCGTTGAATTTAGTCTCGTTCTTACACACACACACACACACACACACACACACACACACAAGCACACGCGCAAGCACACGCACAAGCACAAGCACACCCGCACCCTCAAACACACACACACACACACACACACACACACACACACACACACACACACAACCATCAACCTCCACTCTTCACCTATCGTTTTTAAGTCAACATTTTGATCGTAACGATTGTACACGGATCAGCAGTATTGGCAGGCCTGTAGGAGAAGAGATCCTGGTCGATGTTTAGTATTTACCCACACACAGAGCAGTGTATGTCTGTGTGTAGGGTGGGTTGGGGTGGGGGGTGGATTGCTGTGGATGAGTTGGCGGGGTAGATGGCCGGGCGGGTGGGTGTTTTTGAGAGAGAGAGAGAGAGAGAGAGAGAGAGAGAGAGAGAGAAAACAGAATGAGGGCAACAGACGCAGGAGCAGTGAGGTGATGGGCGACGTAGAGAAAAAGGTGAGGCAGAAAATGGCAAATGCAAACAAGATGAGCCAAGAGTGAGAAAAGTTAAATTAATCTCTCTCTCTCTCTCTCTCTCTCTCTCTCTCTCTCTATATATATATATATATATATATATATATATATATATATATATATATATATATATATATATATATATCTATATATATATACTTATTTTTATTTTTATTTTATTTTTTACGTCGTGGCCTATTGCGCCGGAAGGCTTCTTCCCGGTGGATCCTGATGGTCGGTCCAAGGCTTCTTCTCGGTGGGTCCTGATAGTCGACCCAGCCCGTTCTGGCGCAGGCGAGTGTTTATAGTGGCGCCATCTTGCACTGGCTCATGCTGCCCTCCCGGAGCTCATCTTTAAACCTAGAATATAGAGTCCGGGTTGATACGTGGTCCTCTGGACAGCATGTGGGTAGTTTTAAGCCACTCGGCGGCGGCTGAAAAATCCCAGCTTGGTGGCACCTGTCGGGGATTGAACTCGCGTCGCCCCGAACGTGGGGCCGTCACGGTATCCATTCAGCCATATATATATATATATATATATATATATATATATATATATATATATATATATATATATATATATATATATATAT